>NW_027249392.1:0-213885 GCF_030848795.1 Temnothorax nylanderi
GAAAAAGTGAAAGAGAAGATCCCAAGCGAATACAGATGAGAGGAGAGTGCAGATAGCGACCAGGAAGAACAAAAAAGGAAGGGCGAGTGGAGGCATGTTATTAGGAATACGGAAAGGAATAGAAGAGGTAAATGAAGAAAGAAGGTTAGAGGAAGAAGAAGGAAAAATCGAATGCAAGATAAGAATAGAAGAGGATATTTGGAAACTAATAGGAATATATGTGAATAATGATATAGACAGGAAACTAAAAGGCTTGAAAGATTGGATGGAAGAGAGGGAAAAAAGGGTAAGGACTATAATAGGTGGAGACTTTAATGCTAGAACGGGTGAGGAAGGAGGATGGGAAGAAGAGGACGAGGGAAGAATGGGAGGAAGAGGGAAAAGATCAAAAAGACAAGAAAATAAATAGTGACGGTAGAAGGTTATTGGAATATATAGAGGAAAAAGGATGGATGATACTAAATGGAGGCGTGAAAGGAGATGAGGAAGGTGAATTTACATACACAGAAGGGAAAGTCAAGACAGTTATAGATTACGTTATAGGAAAGGAGGAGGTTAGACAAAAAGTGGAAAGACTGGAAGTAGGAGAAAGAGTAGACTCAGACCATCATCCATTAATAGCATGGGTGAGGGGTAAGCTTAAGAGAAAGCAGAGAAGGAGAAAAGGAGAAAGCATAAGAAGAAGAGGAATATAGAGCAAGGAGGGAAGAACACAATTCAAAGAGAGGTTAGGGAGGATAGAAGAAGGAAAATGGGAACTACAAGAAGAGATAGAAGTAGGAATGTCGAGGATAAGAAAAGTAATGGAGGAGAATGAAAATAAGAACGGGAGAATGGCTAACAAGAACAGAAGAGGGTGGTGGGATGAAGAATGCAGGGAAAGAAAGAGAGAAGTGAGGAGAGAACTGAGAAAATGGAGGAGAGGAAAAAAAGAGGTGGAAAGGTATAGAGAAGGAAGGAGGGGAGTACAGGGAAATGTGCGAAAGAAAGAAGAAAGAGGAGAAAGAAAGGATGATAAGAGAGATAAGAGAAACGAGAACGGAAGGAAAGGTATGGGAATTGATAGGTAGGGTAAGAAAGAGAAGGAAGAGGATAAACGAAGAGATAAAGCTGGAAGAGTGGAAGGAATACTTCATGGAATTCTTGTGAGCGCACAACGAATTCGCGATCAATTATGGCTCCTGGCAACACCGAGGGCCGGATTACTTGGTAATCCGACCCTAGCGACGAGGACCGCTGACGCGAAAGCCAGCACGCGTCGCGGTAATGCCCATATATGGGCATTCTGGACATCACCAGCCCGCTAGGACTTTGATCTCGAAGTCAAAACCGCTGACTGCTAAGTCAGTCATACCGAGCGCGATAAAAAGCCCGCCCTTCCAAGGAACGGCGGGCAGTCTAAGAACCGAGCGCGTACCGCGAGTCAACGTGTCGTTAATATAAGGTAACCCGCAAGTCAGGGTAGTGAAGTAATTGATTCAAGTGTAACTACGAGAGATCTGTTTTATTAAACGCTTTTGCAACCACAAACTCGCGAGTGTTGTTCTCTCCTCTAACCCGGCGGATCCAAAGAACCCTGTGCCGGAACACTCCCCGTTTACGGCACAACAGAATTAATGGGTGGGGTGGAGAACAGGGTAGTGAAAGGAGAAGGGGGAAGGGACAGGCAAGAAGAGGAAGAGATAGAACTGGAGGAGGTAAGAAACGTAATAGAGAAATTGAAAACAGAAAAAACAATAGGCAATGATGGGATACCGAACGAGGCATGGAAATTTGGAGGAAAGGAAATGGTGAAATGAATATGGAAAATATGTAAACGGGTCTGGAGGGGGGAAGGTTGGCCGGAACAATGGAAGGAAGGGGAGATAATTCCAATAATAAAGAAAGGAGATGGGCGAGAGGTGAAGGACTGTAGAGGAATAACAATTATGTCTTTGATGTACAAGATCTACACGGCGATATTAGCCGAAAAGATAAAGAAGGAGGTAGAAACGAAGAATTTGATGCCCGATAATCACGCAGGATTTAAAAAAGAAATGGGGACAATGGACCAAATATTCGCACTGAACTACTTGGTAAATAGACAACTGGGAAAGGAGAAAGAAAAGATGACAGTATTATACATAGATTTGAAAGCGGCGTTCGACTCAGTGGACAAAGAAGTATTAATTAGGGCGATGAGAGAGAGAGGAGTAAGGCAGGAACTAGTAGATAAAGTAGAGGAGGTCTTGAGAGAAACGAAGAGTAGGGTAATAATGGGAAGAGAGAGTGGAGGAACATTCTGGATGGCGAAGGGTGTCTTGTCTCACACCTTTTGCCATGCCTCGTCATCTAATTAGTGACGCGCATGAATGGATTAACGAGATTCCCACTGTCCCTATCTACTATCTAGCGAAACCACTGCCAAGGGAACGGGCTTGGAAAAATTAGCGGGGAAAGAAGACCCTGTTGAGCTTGACTCTAGTCTGGCACAGTACCCATGGGTGACCCTTCGGTGCCCGTTAAGCCCGATACTCTTCAATCTATTAATCGCGGATTTGGAAGACTATATGAAGAAGGGAGGATGGGGAGGTGTGAAACTGAGAGGGGAGAAGATATACACATTAATGTATGCGGATGATGTAGCGTTGATGGCGGAGGAGGAACAGGACATGAGATCGATGATAAGCAGGCTAGAGGGATACCTGGACAGAAAGAGATTAACATTGAGCATAGAGAAAACAAAAATAATGAGATTCAGAAAGGGTGGAAGAAGGAAGAAAAAGTATGACTGGAGGTGGAAAGGAAAGAAATTAGAGGAAGTTAAGGAATTCAAATACCTTGGATACACATTGAAGGAAAATGGGGGACAAGAGGCGCACATTTGAGAGAGAAGAAGGAAGACGGCGAGAGTAATGAGGGAAGTTTGGGGGATAGGGAAAAGAATGTGGAAAAAAGATTGGAAAAGAAGGATCTGGTTATATGACACTTTGATATAGACAGTGATGGGATACGGGGCGAAAATATGGGGATGGAAGGAAAGGAAGGAGGTATACAGGAGAGATATCTCAGATGGATATTTGGTCTAAATTGGAGGACACCAGGATATATGGTGAGAGATGAAGTGAAGAGAGAGAAGATGAGAGGCAGAGCAAGTAAGAAAGCATGGAAATTTGAAAAGAAGCTAGAAGAAGGCAAAGAAGGGGGAATAGCGAGGAAATGCCTGGAAGAAATGAAAGAGAGATGGAAGAAGGGGAAGATAATAGGAAGGTGGGAGTAAGAAAGAAAGAGTTATTTAGAAGGGTTGGGGGTGAGAGCTGAATAGGAGGAAGATTTGGAAGGTAAAATTTTGGAGAACAGAGAGAAATTGAAACAAAAACAAGAAAGGATAGAAAAGTTTATGGGCTCGAGATACAACCGATGGTATAAGATTATAAGGAAGGACGGGATTCCGGAATACTTAGAGAAGGGCTGGGAGGAAGCAAGGTGGAGTAGAATTGCAAGGTTTAGACTTGGTAATGAAGTTAGGGAAGGACTATACTGGGAAAAGGAGGAGAAAAGAAGGTGTAGGATATGCGAGAGGGAAGAGGAAACATGGGAACACATATGGGAAGGGTGCACGAGATGGGAGAATTGGGATGAAGAAGTGTGGCAGGAAGTGGTGGAGAGGTTGCTGGGAGAAAAAGGAGAAGGAGAGGAATGGATGAAAGCGATAGAGGAAATAAGACAAGGTGGAGGGAAGGGAAGGGAGGAGATGTGAGAGAACGGTATGAATGAAAAGGAAGGATGGCAAAGGAAACGGAAGTCTAATAGGGGGGAAAACGGATTGGGTTTTTTAGAGATAAGGTATTAGATATAAGAGCGAAGATAAGCGAATATAAGCGTATAAGCGAATAGGCGAGCAAGCGAGCAAGCGAGTAAGCGAATAATGCGAAAATAAGGATAAGGACAGGGCGTGCGAGGCGTGTATGTGTGTACAGGCGAAAACTAAGAATAAGCGAAAGAATTGTAAGATTGTAAGTTTGTACAGGGTTGGGTACAAAACGCCCTTTTAGACCCCTTTGGGGTAATAAAGTATCCTATCTAATCTAATCTCTATTAATAGAAGAAATACTATAACCCAGATAGCAGGATGACGTCTAAAGACGTCTTAATGACGTTTTATTGACAAGACGTCATTAAGATGTCATTTGACGTCACTCTGCTGCCTGGGAAGTACTAAAACACGCGGATGACAAAACGTATAAAATTTTTCTGTTATAAAAAAAGAAAACAAAATAAAAAAACATTTTGGTCCAATTTCAAATTGTCCTCACATTCAGTTTAACAATTGGTATTGCCTACTGGTGCAATATTTTGTGTTTCGACATCCGCGTTTTGGTTCTTATATTCTTTCTACTACTATTTTTTGTTTTTTCAAAACAATACATTTCTTTATTTCTTACATTTCTTATATTTCTATATTTATTATCTATTTATTTATTTCTCTATTATTCTATATCTATATATATAAAATAGAATGTCTGTATGTATGTATGTATGTATGTATGTATGTATGTATGTATGTATGTATGTATGTATGTTCTTTATACACTCTTGAACTATTCGACCGAATTTTTACCAAAAGTATATAAAATAGGGGTAGAATTTCCCGGGAAGTGTTATAGAGTGTATAGTTTTTCGTTACCGATCTTTTTGGGAATTGGTATCCGAAATTTTTCCAATTTTTCGGGAAATAATTGACCGAATTTTAAAGAATTGTATATAAAACAGGGGTAGAATTTCCTGGGGAGTGCCATATAGTGTATAATTTTTCGTTACCGATCTTTTGGGAAACCGGTATCCGAAATTTTTTCAATTTTTCGGAAAATAATTGATCGAGTAGAAAAAGATTGGTTACGACATGTTTAATCCATGAACACTCCTTATGTTTGTCCACAATAAGGATATTGAAACATAAATCTAAATGAAGTCGTTTTAAGAAAAACGACTCCCGGGCGAAGCCCGGATAACCAGCTAGTATCTATATATTTATATTTTATATATTTTTGTGATGCTATTTAATCATTTTCTAAAGTTACAACCTAAAGCAAATATAAATGCAAGTAAATACAACAAAATTTACTTTTTCACATTTATTATTTATAAATTTTGAATTTTTATATACTAGTGTCTATTAATAATACCTAAATTTAATAATTTAACGAAAATAAATTATACCAATAATCAACTTGCCATAACACCAGAGGTAGCATCTGCAGAAATATAATGGTTTTTAAATTTAAATCCACATTTCATTCGTGTAGCTTCCCAAACCCAGTCAGAAATCATCAGTTGAAAAGACGGCGAATCAACGACTTTTCAACCAAAGGATCGGTTGATATAGACGTCTAAAATTAGGTCGATTATACGTTTTTGTGTCCTTCAAATTAGACCTCTATAAAACCATAGACGACATAGCCGTCTAATAGCCGACTTTTCGACTTGTCACTTCTGACTGGGACGTTTTTGTGTCCTTCAAATTAGACCTCTATAAAACCATAGACGACATAGCCGTCTAATAGCCGACTTTTCGACTTGTCACTTCTGACTGGGAAATTTGTCTGTTATTACTTCTTGCCACTTGCCAGGTCGTAAAACTTTACGCAAACAATAATATGTTTTTCCTTTGTTTTTAATTTGACGTTTGTATATTTTTTCCGTTAAAACATTTGTAAATTCCTCTCTCAATAAGAAAATGATATAAAAATTTTCCATGGTGCTATCATCCGATGAAAGGTAAGACTTCCGAATAGCACCTACCTCCAAACTTAATGAAACTTGCAGCAATTGTAGAGCATTAAAGGACACGCCCACACTATAAAGGATTTTGTACGGAAACAAATAGAAACGGAAAAATTAAAAAAATACAAATGGTAAATTGTATGATTTACTAATTACTAATTAATGATTACTGATTACATATTAATATGTGTGTACAGACAGTACATATAAACATACATATAAACGTGGGAGCGGCAAAGAGAAACCAAAACCTCAGACTAAAAATTCAAAAGCAAAATAAAAAATTTAAATATTTAAAAAGTTGAAACCAATAAGAAAGAAGCTACTGGAAATTCGGACATTTCTCATTGGTCAAGAGACGTAATCGCAATCATAGTCGCGGCCGCGAACCGCTAAGCGACAGAGGATGCTTCATGACAAGAGAAAGACGCTTTCGGACTATAGATTAATAATAAATGAATATCTGTATTAAATTTTCGCCTTACTAAATAGATGAGTCTACCATATACTAAAAATATGAATACTGAAAATATTAGCGAGGCCCCGTACGCAAGGTAGAACGTTCCATTCACTTGGCGTGTATAAGGATTTATATATCTATTAAATCTTCGCCTTACTAAATAGATGAGTCTACAATATACTAAAAATAGATACAGAAAAGATTAGCAAGACCCCTACGCAAGGTAGGGGGTTGCCCCTCTCCCCACCCTCCCTGCCAACGCCTGTTTCACGACAGTTTTTTCTACCAGATTAAGTCTTGTTTTCGCAATAGATGTTGCTTTTGCAATAGAAAAGTGTTATATCAAAGTCGAGCCGGGGGCTTCGCCCCCTGGACCCCCCTGGGCGCTTTGCCCCCAAATCCCCATCTAGGGACTCTGTCACGCAATGATGTTTCAAATTCGCACACTTCTTGCATGTGCAATGTGCATGTGATTACAGAGAAATCGGTGTGGGGTAGGGCCTATTAACCTACACCACTCAAGTTTCATCAAAGTTCAACCACTAGATTGTCTATAAATTAGAATGAAACTTTTGAATTTTTGACGCCAATTTCTCCGTTCCTATTTGTTTCCGTACAAAATCTTTTATGGTATGAACGTGTCCTCTAATGGTCAACAATTGCTGCAAGTTTCATCAAATTCGGAGGTAGGGGCTATTCGGAAGTTGAGCCGAAGTCACTTCATTTTTTAAGTCTTTCGGTATAGCACTCCACACATTATGCGTTTTCGAAACAATATTAGTATTGTCTTTTACAATATCTTGATATTTTATTATTGCTTCTTTCATTATGTCGGGTTTAACTTTCCCCGGTCTGCCACGTACTGGAGGCATAATGAAAATTAGCGTTTGCTCTGACGAGTTGTTAGAGACTGAAGAATTAACAATGTCGATCTGTTTCCGTGTAAGCTGTCGGATATACTAATGGTCGTTCGTTAATAACATTGTTGCCGCTGACCAACAGTAGAAATACGCTCAAAATAAATGACAAGCAGCAGAGTCGCGTTTCTTCGGTTCTATGTTAAAAACAGTTAAGCAGTGGGATCGATAATATGAAATAAAAGATTTCGATTTAGAATAGTACGACTGCTGAGATTATTATACCATAATTTTAATGATATTGCATTTGTAATGTATGTTTCATAATGTATTATTTTTTAATGTAATTTATATCAGTTATAGTTATACAAATATATATTTACTTTTACAAACATGTATTTTTACCTTTATTTAGAGACATCGATCATAGACGCGCGTTACGTACGCGTTATTTAGCTTTAATATTATACTATTACTATTACATTACATTATTAACTCCTTGATATATACACCCCGTGTAGAAATTTTTCCTAGGCTGTAACCGGGCCCTGAAAGGGCTTCCTTACTTTATTTGAGGCCCATGTTAAGACGCCCACCTTGGCCCCATTTCGGAATGTCACGTTTTTTTTTCGCCCTTATTGCTTTCCGAACTTGGGCCAATATAAAAATTTTAGCTTGGGCCAATGTTGGCTTCATAAGTCGGGCCTATATATGGCTTCGTAAGTCGGGCCTATATATGTAAGATAAGTTGGCCCAAAATCAAAAGACACATTACTGCCTGAATTAAATTTTAATAAACCCCTTATTAACTCATTAAAATCGTGCTAAGTAATGATCCCCCTAATAAATCAACACGCAGTGATTTTAAATTATATCACAATATATTTCATATACTTTTTATACGAGTAAATAACATTTTTTGTTTTTAATTAAAGGAATTTAAACAAACAATATATTTTATGAGATAAATTGACTTATCTCTTTTAGTTAACACTTATAATATTCGATATAAAAGAAAAATTTTTCTAATTGACAAGAAATTAAAAAATAAAAAAAACTTTATTTTTAATCAATAACATTTGGCAATGTCGTGACAATTCGACCATTGGTTTTGGTCGGATTAATCGTCACGTTTCGACCATGGGATTTGGTCTTTTCTAAATTGATATAATCTTTGATACTGTTAGAACTTCGAGAGAATTGCACTCGCCACTGCCGGCAGGTTATCTTGTGTGAAAGGATCGAGGGATATATTAGTAATAGAATTTATTTGTATTACAAGTACTCAGCACGCGCTCGTGAGACGGACACCTAGAACACACTGCTCACAAAAAAACTGCACGCAACTAACTAGACAAAAGAAAGTTCAAATTGGCGAAGCTAGCGCGTCTCGCCGCCGCACAGTGGGACATTTTGACGATCTAGGCGCTCAAAAGTCCAAAAATAAACTTTTTTTAAAACATTTAGCGCTATAACAAATATTATTATTAAGGTTCAACATTTGCAAAAACAAATTTCTATACGCTTTATGACGCCTACAGCGGATATGAGAGAGGTTCAAACTGTTCACTATCGAGCGAGTGAACCGGATGCTCGGCGCGTCATAAGTATCAGTTGCTTTTATTCGCCGATTTTAAGCAAACAGCTGTGACCATAATTATTACACCTGACGCCATGTATACTCCATGATTAAAGGTAACTAAACATATATATACAGTTTTGTTTTAGTAATCCTGATGGTTCGTTTTTTATAGATCAAGATACAGTTCAGAAAATGAAAAATTGATATATATCTTGCCTAAATGTAAACTTTTATATTGTTATAGCACAAAATAGCGGATTGATCTTTTCATAGATCGAAAGTAGAAGTATTTAGGTCTTCAAAACATTAAAGACATTTTGCGATTTTTTGCGATCTTTCAAATAGTGCGTGTTTTGTAAATGTATGTGCTTACGATCTGGCAGGCGCGCGCCGAGGCGCACCGTGTAGACTTTTACTTTGTTATACCATAAAATAACGGATTGATTTTTCATATATCGAAAGTATGTAGAAGTATTTAAGTTTTCAAAACATTAAATTTTACGTTATGGCTGAACTAGCTGGAGCTGTACTGCTGCTGTACGGACAGCTCTGTCGCGGAGTGCGACTTAACGATATTAGTACCGTGATCGGTGTTTCGATGTCTTCAACTATTTCGTCGTATCTATGTTATAATTGTAGGGCCCGGATGTTCGGTCGAACTTTCCGTAAAGATATTGTGAAAAATATCGTGTGCACCTCGGGGCGAAAGCTTTTTCAGACTCGTGTGATTTGCCGCCCTGCCTCGCCTTCGCGCTTCGGCTCGGGCGGCAAACTTCACACTCGTCTGAAAAACGCTACTTTCTCATTCAAAAACGTTTTCTAGTATCATTCCACGTCAGCTTGAACGAAAAAAAATACAAACTGGAGTAGATATTTTGTTTCAGATTTTTGAGCGCCTAGATCGTCAAAATGTCCCACTGTGCGCCGCCACAAAAGAAACTAGCCGCGCTTCCCGCCTTACCGACACGAAAAAACTACTGCTTCAATACTACCGCCGTTTGAGTGTCTGTTTGGATTGGAACTACATTTATCATATCGCATAGTTTCCTGTGTCGATCTCTTGGTAGCGCTTTTGTAAATACATCCGCACGCTGTGACTCGGATGAAGTATACTCTATCACCACATCGTTATTCTCATGTTTTTCTCGGATGTAGTGGTAGCGTATATCAATGTGCTTTGTACGCTTGTGAAATGCAGGATTTTTCACTAAGCGTATTGCACTCTGATTATCTACATATATAGTTGTTCCATTTTTGCAGGAGCAACCGATATCTCTTAATAACTTACGCAGCCAAATGGCTTCTTTGATAGCTGTCGCTGCTGCGACGTATTCGGATTCAGTTGTGCTGAGCACAACTAGCTTTTGTCTCTGCGAGGACCAAGATACTGGGCCGTTTGCCAAGAAAAAAATGTATCCGGTAATCGATCTTCGCGTTTCTATATCGCTCGCGTAATCAGCGTCGGAGAATCCGATCAACTCTTTTTCGCTACCGCCGCTTTCGTATTCTAGCCCGTAGTCGATAGTACCTTTCAAATACGCGAAAATACGCTTGACTGCTTGCCAGTGCTCAACGCTGTGATTATTTAAAAATTTGCTTACAGAATTGACTGCAAAGGCTATGTCTGGACGAGACACGGCTACAAGAAAAACTAATGACCCGACTGCCTCTCGATATGGCACTGTATTCGATTTTTCATTGGCTTCTTCTACAGGGGACAGAGTCACATGAGGATCGGCCGGTACGCTTACCGGTTTTGCATCGCGCATTCCGAATTTTTTGATTATTCTCTCGATATATGCTCTTTGGTGAACAAATAACCTTTTATTATATCTATCGCGTTCGATTTGCATCTCAATGAAAGAACTTGAATCACCGATCTTAATTTTAAACGCTTCACTTAAATGTTTGGCTACAATGTTCAACGTTGACTTAGACTTAGCCGCGAATAGACCATCGTCCACAAACAAAGCTAAGTACACTGTTTCACCATTGATTTGCCCGACAAAGATACACTGGTCTGCTTCACTACACTTGAAATTGTACTGGATCAGAAATTGTAGAAATTTCTTATTCCAGCACCTTGGCGCCTGCTTGAGGCCATACAGGGATTTGTGCAGTTTGCACACAACACTTTCCACTGTAGCCTCTTCAATCTTGAGCCCCTGTGGAATCTCCATGAAGATGTCTTTCTCGAGCTCACTGTATAAAAAGGCCGTCTGCGCATCGAATTGGAGTAATTCGAGATCCTTCTCAGTTACAGTTGCCAGGAGCACTCGAAGAGAGTCATATCGCACGACAGGTGCAAATGTCTCAGTGTAGTCGAGCCCTGGTTGCTGCATGAAGCCACGAGCACACAGTCTTGCCTTGAACCGCTGAGTCTTCTTGTTGGGGTCGTATTTTATTTTGAAGACCCACTTAGAGTCGATGGTTTTCATTTCAGATGCTCTTGGCACGATTGACCACGTGTTGTTTGTATCGTGCGCTTGCAGTTCTTCCTTGATGACGCTCCCACTGTGCAGCGTCGCTGCCCTGTGTTGCTTCTTCGTATGTAGTTGGCGTTGCGAATTCAGCCACATCGGCTTCGTATCTAGTCGGAGGATGTATCGTTGCTCGATCTCTCAGAACTCGTCCTTGAGATTGTGGATGTTGCGCCATGATCTCCTCGTCTCGACCCTTGTTGCCGACCTCTTGTTCGTTCAGGTTTTCTCGTTGAGCTATTGGTTCGACTTCTTGTCTGGGCTCTTTGAGTTTTGGGAGCACTATAGTTTCGTTGAGCGATTCCTCTTCTTCGCCAGTTTCCACTTTCCCGACTCTCTCGTGGAAGGTCGCATCTCGCGTAACGCTCACTTGCTTCGTTACCGGATTGTATACTCGGTAGTTCGTGGAATCGTTTTCGTAGCCGACCAGGATCATTATTTGTCCTCGAAGATCAAGTTTCTTCGTAAATTGTTTTGGTGTATGAACATATGCGACGGATCCGAAAATTCTGAGGTGATTTATCTCCGGTTTCTTTCCCGTCCACATCTCGTAGGGTGTTGCATTACCACCTGACGACACTGTTCGGTTCAGCACATAGACTGCGGTGTTGACCGCCTCCGCCCACAAACTCAATGGAAGAGACTTTGCATGGATCATCGTTCGCGCGCTTTCAACAATCGTTCGATTGTCTCTCTCAGCCTTGCCATTTTGTTGTGGTGTATAAGGGGAAGTATTTTTTTTCTTTATACCTCGAGAATTGAGGTATTCGTTCATCTGCTGATTGCAGAATTCAAGGCCGTTATCGGATCTCAAGAGTTTCATTGGGCGTCCAAACTTGTTTGCCACTCTCTTCTCGAAAATCTTGAACTTCTGAAACACATCTGATTTGTGTCTTAGGAAAAACACATGTCGGTATCCGGTCGCGTCGTCCTTGAATGCTAGGAAGTATTTTGCTCCTCCCGGTGATTCGACGGACATCGGGCCACACACGTCAGTGTGCATAACTTCACCCGGCTTGGTTGACACTTTCTCGCGTTTCTTGAACGGTAAACGGTGCGCCTTTCCGAGATGACACATCTTACACACAAAGTCACTAGTGTCATTTAATGATATTCCATGGATGAGCTCTTTTGATACAAGCTCGCGTATCGCACGTTTGTCCACATGACCAAGTCTCTCGTGCCACACGCGTAGATTATGTTCTGATAGATTTGCCTCTTCAACACGAGATTTCGAAACGCGGAAGAGCATCCTGTAGATATCATTGTCTTGCCTCACGCCCAATGAAACCACTTCCTTGCCACGCACTACACTCACGTAGTTGTCCTTAAAGTTTACTTCGAAACCTTTCTTCGTACAGGCACCCACGGAAAACAGATTCTTTTTTAAATCAGGAACATAAAGCACGTTATCAATCCTGGCATCACGCCATACACCGTCAATTAATCTCTGAATGTGCACTGTACCTTCACCGGTAATGATGCATTCTTCGCCGTCACCGAGAACCACTGTTCCTCCGTTTTTGATTGGTCGGTAATCGATGAACCAGTCGAGTCGATGTGTCATGTGCCTCGATGCACTACTGTCGGTAAGCCAGACTTCGCTTTGATTGACTGCAAGCAACTCTTGCAGTTGACTGTTGCTCGGCAGTCCGGACTTGCTCGACTCTCGCTTGTCACATCGCACTTTTTCGATGACGAACGCGCAGTCACGTGATTGTTCATCATCGCCACTTTTCGCGCTTTTTTTGTTCGAACACTCATACGCGTAATGTTCCATCTCGTGACACTTGTAGCATTTGATGTCCTTCTTGGCTTTCTTTGATTTCCTTTTTTTCTTTCGGTGATCTTTGACATCTTTCTTCGACGCAGCGAATGCACTCGCCCCGTCCTCGTTGTCGACACTTAATCTTGCTTCTTCACGAAGCAGTCTTTCTTCAAGGTTGTGTAGAGTCTGACGATCCGGATCGACGCTGTCCCAAGCGGTTTGAAGTGTACTGTATTTAGGCGGTAAGCTGCTCAAGATCTTGGCAATCACTGTCAGCTCTGACACTCGTTCACCCACATCTTCGAGTTGCGCGGCCATGTTCCAAATTCTCGCAGTATGCTGGACAATCGAATCACTCGATGCCATCTGATATTCATGGAACTTCTGTAGCATTAAAAGTTTGTTTGTGGCAGATTTTTGCTCATGAATCCGACACAAGTTGTCCCACATGTCTTTCGCCGTTTCACACACTAGTAACGGCTCGAGTTGAGCGTGTTCGAGTGCCGACGATATTAGGAACATCGCCTTGGCATTACCCCGATGCCATGCTTTTGCCACGGCCGTCGTCTGATCCTCCGGCTTCACTCGCGAGCCACGGATGATATCGTCGATTTCGTTTGCGATGAGTAGTGAGTTCATTCGAAATTTCCAACTTTGGAAATTCGTTCTATCGAACTTCTTCACGCTCTTTGCAGAGATGTCCTGAGACATGATGCGAATCACACGCGCTCGTTCTCTTCACGAAAGTTCAACCGTACAATGGCTACCGCCCGCGCCTCACGTTCGCGACTTCGACTTCCTTTTTCACAAGGTTTATACGCGGTACGTAACCTGGGCCCATAACCTGTTATAACTTCGAGAGAATCGCACTCACCACTGCCGGCAGGTTATCTTGTGTGAAAGGATCGAGGGATATATTAGTAATAGAATTTATTTGTATTACAAGTACTCAGCACGCGCTCGTGAGACGGACACCCAGAACACACTGCTCACAAAAAAACTGCACGCAACTAACTAGACAAAAGAAAGTTCAAATTGGCAAAACTAGCGCGTCTCGCCGCCGCCACAAAAAAAACTAGCCGCGCTTCCCGCCTTACCGACACGAAAAAACTACTGCTTCAATAGATACTTATGTATAAGCATATCATTTTTATTAAATTAAATTATTAAATTTATTACGAAAAATATTACCCCAGCCAGGATTCGAACCTGGAATGAGGGAAGCTCCAGATTCGAATTCTGGCTGGGGTAATATTTTTCGTAATAAATTTAATAATTTAATAAATTTAATTTAATAGAAATGAGATGCTTATACATAAGTATCAAAGATTATATCAATTTAGAAAAGACCAAATCCCATGGTCACGACATTGCCAAATGTTGTTGATTAAAAATAGAGTTTTCTTGTTAATCACTTATTGGCGGAACAAACATATACTTTTCTGTAAAAAATAAAAATTTTGTAATTAAGAAATAAAAAAAATTGTAAATTTTTCATTAAAGAGAACTGAAAAAAAAATAAAGTTTATGCCTTTATGAATTTTATGAAAAAACATTTAGAAAAAGTTAAAAAAAAATTTAGAAAAAATAAAGGATTTTAAAGAGAAAGAGCGCAATTATGTTTTATCTTGGGTTGCTGCTGGTTGTCGAAGCTTGCGATATCCATCCCAGTCTTTGGCATTGGTCAGGCAAGATGATAAAGATTGATAAAACATTTTTTCTGTTATTATTCTACCATCTGGGGATTTTTGCGGTAACGACATATTACATCTAAAATAGTCAAATGTAACTGATATATAGATATATAAATAAATTGTATTATATAAAAAATTTTATAATTTAAATTTATATTTTATATAATTTTAATTATAAATTTTATTATAAGAAATTTTAAGATTTAAAAAATTTTGCTTACCGAATAGAGAGTTGTAGAAATAAGTGTTTTTCAGTACAAATTTATTATTTGACAGTTTTATTGCCGTGCATTTCATGGCAAAATCACGATGTAGGAATTTTTTCACTACAGCGATAATAGACTGTTTCATATTTGATCCTATCAACTGTTCTAATACATCTTTCTGCAAAATAATTATATTTACAAATTAAAAGAAATTATAACGCAATAGCAAAGCAAATACTTACGAAATCCTTCGCGAATTCATCATTTGTTTGTTACACTCCGAATCAAATGTTTTAAATTCTTCAGTAAATTGAATTTTGACAAAGTTGTATTTTTCAACAAAGGCTGGAGTTGAAATTTGGTTATTTTTGACAAGCATTAAACGCTCGATACTGTTACGTAATGCTTGGATGTCATTCTTCATCAAATTTATTTCAATTGTCAACTTTTTCATAGCGACATAAAGAAATGTTAAAGCTGACGGAACAATCGAAATATTAATACAATTTAGCAACATGAATAAAAGTAATCTAGATATTTCATATATAAGATGTTTATAAATTATTATAAGAATATTAATCACTTTTTTTTAATGAAGTTGTATCTGTAGACATTTCCGAGAATTCTACATTTAGTTCGTCAGGAAGAACGTTAACGTCCTCAGAAGCTGTATTGAAATGATAAAAGGTTAGAGAGTAGGAAAATACATGTATGTCATGAACCTTTTTCTGGTAAATTGACTTATGAATAATCCGTAAGATTATGTTTATTAAGCAAAATAATTTTTTATTTTTCATATATTTCATTCTACTTTCATTTAATAACGAGAATAGCAGCTTTGAAGAGAGCATACAGTCTGTGTTTTACATTGTAAGTATACATCATCATAACATTTTACCAAAATTCTTCAACATAAATTCTCAAAATGGAAAATCTTTCTCCACAATGAAAGACTGTATGTTTTCGAAAGACGCTCTTCTCGTTATTAGGTGAAAGCAGAACGAATTATATAAAAAATAAAAAATCATTTTTTGGTTGCTCAGTCAATAAACATGAGCTTACGACTCCCTCTTAAATACAATTAAACAAATTCTGTAACTAAAAAAAGTACCTTGCTCTTGAATTGTTTCAGTAGTAGTACTCGAATTTTCAACTGTCTTCTTATTAGGTTTAAGGCTGGATGTAAATGATGTATTTGATATGTTACTTTTGACAGAAGACATGTATGGTTCATCAATTATATTTTTGTATTGTTTTGGTTTCTTTGATTTCTTTAAAACTGTTTGAGATTTTGACTTTTTCTGGGTAACAGCTTTTTTCAGTGTCTCCTGTTTCATGTTGATATTGTGTTTCGGCTTAGTTGGCGTAGGTGTTTCATCAGAATCTTCAATTACAATTTTTTTGTCTTTTGTTTGTCTTTTCCATTCTTCATCAGAGCTAGTTGTGTCTGTATAACCTTAAATATGATAAACAAATGTTAAAAATATCATTAATACTTCTCTTCTAAATGGATCATGATATCTTCATTTTCCAAGTACTTAGTTCAGATGATGACTCTGAGACCGGCGTTATTCTTTTACCACTTAATACTCGACAAATAATGCCGACACCTGGCGCGGCCTGGGTCAAGGGCTGCCAGGGCTCTAAAATTTTCGATACTTTCCAATAATTGGGCGCCAGTTAGTTTTGCGAGAACTAACAAACTCACGTTTCATCCACGATTGATATGAGACACTCAAGGGGAGTTCCGTCGGGACCCAAGGAATTTTGCCGAAGCCAAAAGAAAGTCAGGGAGATAACAAGCGATATATGAGTGTATTGAGGTTAACTTACATGTTCGTCGTCCGCCACAAACGGCCCGCACACTCGTTAACAAATTATGTTCGCCGCTTCGCTTGACAAATTACACACGACTACAATCTTTTCGTCGAAGTCGCTCGAAGACCGGCAGACAGCTGACGCAAAGACGCGGGACTGATCTCGCCGAAGACCGACGGGAGAGTCCTCGAGATCTCTCGGTCGTTCCGCTACCACGCGCCCACCCCCTTCGATCCTCGCAATCGTTGCGGGTCGATATCGCATATCGCTACCCTATTGGCTCGCCGTCTCGACGGCTCACAGGGCTCGGCGCTTGACTCGCAGGGCAGCGCGGGAAGCCGAAAATTCTGTCGGATAGATTTTTATATCGAGCGTCGATGTCGAGGGAAGGATCTTAAACATTAAATGTCAATGTCGAGGAAGAGGGTTTTCATTTTCCTGTCACAACTCATTATTCTCTTTAGACAGCATTTTTTCAACATCTCACCATGTATCCTGGCGTCCTCCAATTTAATCCAAGTACCCATCTGAGGTATCTCTCATGTATACCTTCAACCTCATTTCTTTCCTTCCATCCCCATACTTCAGCCCCGTATCCCATCACTGTCCATATCAAGGTGTCATATAACCAGATCCTTCTTTTCCAATCCTTTTTCCACATTCTTTTCCCTATCCCCCAAACTTCCCTCATTACTCTTGCCGCCTTCTTTCTTCTCTCTCTGATGTGCGCCTTTTGTCCCCCATTTTCCTTCAGTGTGTATCCTAGGTATTTAAATTCCTTAACTTCTTTTAATTTCTTTCCTTTCCACCTCCAATCATACTTTTTCTTCCTTCCTCCACCCTTTCTGAATCTCATTATTTTTGATTTCTCAGTACTCAATGTTAAACCCTTTCTGTCCAGGTATCCCTCTAGCCTGCTTATCATCGATCTCATGTTCTATTCCTCCTCCGCCATCAGGGCTACGTCATCCGCATACATTAGCGTGTAAATATTCTCCCCTCTCAGCTTTACACCTCCCCATCCTCCCTTCTTCATATAATCTTCCATGTCCGCGATTAATAGGTTAAAGAGTATCGGACTTAATGGGCACCCTTGTCTCACACCCTTCGCCATCCAGAATGTTCCTCCGCTCTCTCCTCCCGTTTTTACCCTACTCTTCGTTTCTCTCAGTACCTCCTTTACCCTATCTACTAGCCCCTGTCTCACTCCTCTCTCTATCATCGCCCTAATTAATACTTCTTTGTCCACTGATTGTGAGTCGAACGCCGCTTTCAAATCTATGTAAAATACTGTCATCTTTCCTTTCTCCTTTCCCAATTGTCTGTTTACCAAGTAGTTCAGTGCGAATATTTGGTCCATCGTCCCCATTTCTTTTCTAAATCCTGCCTGATTATCGGGCATCAAATTCTTCGTTTCCACTTCCTTCCTTATCCTTTCTGCTAGTACCGCTGTGTAGATCTTGTACATCGAAGACATAATTGTTATTCCTCTATAATCCTTCACCTTTCGCCCTTCTCCTTTCTTTTTACAAATTCCATACCTCTCCATACCTTTTTAAAAATTTCCCATATCCATTTCACCATTTCTTCTCCTCCAAATTTCCACGCCTCGTTCGGTATCCCATCATTGCCTATTGCTTTTCCTGTTTTCAACTTCTTTATTACGTTTCTTACCTCCTCCAGTTCTATCTCCTCCTCTTCTTGCCTTTCCCTTCCTCCTTCTCCCTTCACTACCCTATTCTCCATCCCACCCATTAAAGGGGTAGCCTGGTCAAGCGCCCAAAAAAAAAGTGATTTTTTAAAACTGTTGTATTCAGAATCTACAATTGCAATCAATTTAAAACTTTTTTTGCACACTAGTATAACTCTTAGACAATACAAAAAAATTTTATTCATGAAAAACAAATTATTTAAACAAAAGATATAGCAGATCTTGTTGAGCGCCTTAAATTCGAAGCACCAAATCAACGTGCAGTCTCTGGGTTGCAAAAATGATCCAATCTGAAAATTTTAAATGATTTTGTAATCTATATACTCACATTTTCTATATGAATAGACGCAAAATTTAAAAAATTTAAAATTTCAAGTTTTACAGCAATTTAAAAAAAAAGACCGATTTTTCGCATAAAAAAGTCGGTAAAAATGGGCAATAAAACTTTTTTAAACAATTTTTTTAAAATAATTTTTTATTCATATAGAAGAGAATTATGTATTTTCAAAGTATGTTAAGTTTCAAGTCAATCCGTTTATTAGTTTTTGAGTAATCGTGCACGCCAATTTCAAAAACATGTTATCGAGAAAAACGCGTTTAAAGTTTTCGGTAACTGCGGCAACTGCGTGCTCACCTGCTCGGAAAAAGGCTCGGTTGGTAGACTTACCGTTCGAATTTCGAAAAAACATATATAGCCCCGTATTCTACAGATGTTGGGGAGTATTTTAAGCAAAAAAAAAAATGACTTTTTTGACCAGGCTACCCCCTTAATTCCATGAAGTACTCCTTCCACTCTTCCAGCTTTATCTCTTCGTTTAGCCTCTTCCTTCTTCTTCTTACTCTACCTATCAACTCCCATACTTTTCCTTCCGTTCTCGCTTCCCCTATTTCTCTTATCATCCTTTCCTCTTCCTCTTCCTTCTTTCTTTTGCACATTTCTTTGTATTCCCTCCTCCCTTCTCTGTACCTTTCCGCCTCTCCTTTTCCTCTCCTCCATTTTCTCAGCTCTTTCCTCACTTCCCTTTTTCTCACCCTGCATTCTTCGTCCCACCATCCTCTTCTGTTCTTATTGGTCCTTCTTCCTCCCTCGTTTTCAATTTCCTCTATTCCTTTCCTTATCCTTGACATTCCTACTTCCATCTCCTCTTGTAGATCCCCTTTTCCTTCCTCTAACATCCCTAACCTCTCCTTGAATTGTGTTCTTCCTTCCTCGCTCCATATTCCTCTTCTTCTTCTTCCTTCTCCCTCTCTCCTTCCCTGCTTTCTTTCAAGTTTACCTCTCACCTATACTATTAGTGGGTGATGATCTGAGTCCACGCTTTCTCCCACTTCCTGTATTTCCACCCTTTCTCTAACCTCCTCTTCCCCTATCACGTAATCTATAACTGTCTCGCCTCTTCCTCCTGTATACGTAAATTCGCCCTCTTCATCTCCTTTCACGCTTCCGTTGAATATCATCCAACCTCCTTCCTTTAAGAATTTCAATAGCTTTCTTCCGTCCCCGTTTATTTTCTTGTCTTTTGATCTTCTCCCTCCTCCTTCCATTCCTCCCTCATCCTCCCCCTCCCAACCTCCTTTCTCACCCGTTCTGGCGTTAAAATCTCCACCCATTATAGTTTTTACTCCTTTCTCCCCCTCTTCTGTCCTATCCTTCAAGCCTTCTAGCTTCCTGTCTATGTCATTGTTTACATATAACCCTATTATTTTCCATATTTCTTTTCCCATTCTTATCTTACATTCAATTTTTCCTTCCTCTTCCTTCATCCTTCTTGCTTCATTTATCTCTTCTATTCCCTTCCGTATTCCTAATAGCATGCCTCCACTCGCTCTCCCTTTTTTGTTCCTCCTGGTCGCTATCTGCACTCTCCATCTGTATTCGCTTGGGACCTTCTCTTTCATCCTCTCCCATCCCCTCTCATCCAGCCATGTCTCCATCAATATCACTACGTCCCATTCTTTTATCTCTTCCCAGAACTCTTTATCCTTATTTGCTATGCCCGCCACGTTCCAAAAAACCACCTTTCAAGTCTCCTCCTCTGAAGTGTCATTCCTCTTCTCTCTCTCTCCATTTCCCTTATCCTCCTCTCTATCTTTTCCTCCTACGTTCTCTTCTTCATCCTCCTTCTCGCCTTCTTTGTCCTCCTCGTCTTCTTCTTCCGGGTTGCCTCCATCCTCTGCTTCTCTTATTCTTCCCCCTTTTTCTTCCACACTTTTCCTTCGTTGTCTCGCAGTATCCTCTCATCTTCCTCCCACTTCCACCATTTTCCTTCTATTTGTACTTTTCCATATCCTACCCTTACTCTCCTGCCGTCTCCTCTCTCCTGTCTCGCAATATCTTCTAAATTCCATCTCATCTTTCTCTCCTTCCATGTCAGGTCATCGTCTATTCTTATTCCTTTTTCTCTTAGTCCTCTTCTCTCTATCATGACCTTTCTCTTCTGTTCTAGTCCCTGTAGATCTATTACTGCCATCCTTACGCTTCCCTCTCTGCCATCTTCAATGACCTTCTTACAACTCACTTCTGCCTCTATTCCTACCCCCTTTAGGATTTCTTTCACCTCTTTTTCTATTTCATTTCTCTTTCCTTTTGTTCCTCTTATAACTATGTTCTTTCTTCTTTCTTCTCTCTCTCATCTCTAATTTCTTATCTATTTCTTTTAGTTTTCTCTCCAGTCCGTTCTCTCCTACATCTTCTTCTTTTCCTTTTCCCTCCCTCTCATTTTTAATACCGTTTTCTCCATTTCCATTATTCTCTCATTCATCTCCTCTTTTTCCTTCATCCATTCTTTTTCTCTCTCTTCCATGATTCTTTTTAGATCTTCCACCTTTTGTCTAATTTCCCTCCCCTGCACCCTCATTATCTCTATCATTTCCTTCATTCCTTCTCTCATCTCAGCTTTTATCTTATTCTTCATCTCCTCTATCCAGGTTCTTTCGTCTCCTGTACTTTCCTTGCCTTCTTTTTGCAGAGATCTTTGCACTTTCTTACTCCTGTTGAAGGCCCACTTTTCCGATTCCTCGCTATCTATCTCCCCTCTCTTTCTCTTTATTAATTCCAAATTACCAGTACTTCCTCTTCTCTCCCCTCTTCCATTCTCCCCCGCTAATTATATCAACCTTGCCGCTTTTCCTAAATCCTCCATCATTTTCCCTCGGCTATATCTATCTCTCAGGTTATTCTATATCTCAGTGAGCTTCCCTTCTATGTCTATACTATCCTATGCCCTCACGCGTGTCGCCGCGACAGCGCTACGCCGTGACGCCCTTGCCTATACGCTCCGCCCCTCTCTTCTTATTTATTCCGTGCCTACCTGTCTGACCGTTGCCCTTACATTACTTTTCCTTTCCCGTATCTAGCCCTATCCTCTCACTCTGACCTGTGTCTACTTACACACGCTCTCTCCCTCCTCCACTTCTCTCTCTCGTCCATTCGCTGACCTCTCACACACCCTCTCACACTCCTCTTTGCCTGATTTTCGCCCAGTCACTCACACACGTGTCACTCACGATAGCGCCGGAAGCGGAAGTCCTATTTTTAACTATTATTGCTTCCTTATAGAGGAAGCTTTGATTGCGTATAAAGTTGGGTCTAGTCAACCAAATTTAAAAGAATTATATATGAAATAGGGGTAGAAGAAACCAAAGAAAATATTGTTTTTTGAGTTTTTGATGTTAATATGTTCAGAGTGTTCTAAAATGTCGAAATATCGCATTAAAATCGCATGTCCGTATGTGTGTGTGTGTGTGTGTGTTATGTGTGTGTGTGTGTTATGTGTGTGTGTGTGTTTATGTGCGGACTTAATGTCCGTGGTTGCTCTAACTTCCGCAAATATTGAGATATCGGGCTGTTTTTTTTTTAATCGATAGAGTATCATTCAAGGAAGGTTGGTATTGAATTTGGCGATGATCGGTAAAGGGGTTCTTTTTTAACAAAATTTTAAATTTTTTTAGAAAGTCCGTGGTTGCTCTAACTTCCGCAAATATTGAGATATCGGGCTGTTTTTTTTTAATCGATAGAGTATCATTCAAGGAAGGTTGGTATTGAATTTGGCGATGATCGGTAAAAGGGTTCTTTTTTAAAAAAATTTGAATTTTTTTAAAAATGTCCGTGGTTGCTCTAACTTTTGCAAACATTGAGATATCGGGCTTAATTTTTTTTTAATTGATAGAGTATCATTTAAGGAAGGTTGGTATTAAATTTGGCGATGATTGGTAAAGGGGTTCTTTTTTTAAAAAATTTTGAATTTTTTTAGAAATGCCCGTGGTTGCTCTAACTTTTGTAAATTTTGAAATATTGCGCTATTTCTAATTTTATTATATTCTTTAGTCTTTTCTACCCCTATTTCATATATAATTCTTTAAAAAAAATTTTTTTTTTAATTTTTTAATTTTTTTAGAAATGTCCGTGGTTGCTCTAATTTCCGCAAATATTGAGATATCGGGCTGAATTTTTTTTTAATTGATAGAGTATCATTTAAGAAGGGTTGGTATTGAATTTGGCGATAATCGGTAAAGGGGTTCTTTTCTAAATATTGGGCTATTTCTAATTTTATTATATTCTTCAGTCTTTTCTACCCCTATTTCATATATAATACTTTAAGATTTGGTTGATTATCGGTATATCTAATAATCGGTAAAAGAGTTTTTTCTTTATAAAATTTTGAATTTTTTGAGGATCGATGAAGGGATTACCGATTTCTGCTTAAAAAGTGTATAAGACGTACATGTAATTTTATATAGAGTATCATTAAAATAAAGTTGTTTTGAATTTTGCGAGGGTCGGTGAAAGGGTTATCGATTTTTGCTTAAAAAATGTGTAAGTTATTTGATGGATAGAATATTATTTAAGGGGTTACATGGGTCTTGAAACTTCAAAAAATTCATTTTTTTGATAATTTTTTATATAAAAGTACAAAGTGTCAAAAATATTTTCCCAAAGTTTCAAATTGATCGGAATAAAACTGTAGAAAAGAGATAGTTTTATAGCCCGACGTATTTGGCATGACTCGACCGGCGTCGGTCGGTGCGGCGGCGCCGAGCGTCTCAGAATTCGACTTCGACAAGAACAAAAAGACGCTTTAGACATCGCAGCTGCAGAAGGGCCTCTACTTTATGGACCTGGAATCGATGATTCCATGTAAGTTGAAAAAAAATTGTTTTCTCTGTTTTATTCCTCTTTAAAACTTTACGCGTTTTTCTCAAAACCACTTTTTCGAAGACGGTAGTCAAAATTTCTCAAAAACTATTGCACCGATCGACTTGAAATTTTGCACACTTCTTTTAGACATGATTTACTTGTCCTTGAACGAAGGATTTATTTTATCTTCAATTACAACTCATTTTACAAGCCAATACATGGCCTAATTTTATGCCAAAAATGACATCTTTTGCAAGAAACGCTACCAAAAATTCAATTTTCAATTTTTTTTTAAATCCTTCCTTCAAGGACAAGCTATACTCACCTACTATAAGAAAAACTTTGGGTTTTTCATTTCAGATAAAAATTAAAAAAGTTATGCTGACTACCGTGGGGACACTTTTTTCTGGATGGTCTACTGGAAGCAATTGCCAACGGCTGAATTTTCAATATTTTCCTTTGAAATTTTGAGGAAATATTGTTTACATGTATTTTTATATAAAAAAAAATAAATTGTGTAATTCGTGTCGTATCTTTAAAAAAAATTCGAGAAAATAAGCTTTTTTTTGCCTTCAAGACCCATGTAACCCCTTAAGGAAGGTACTGAATTTGGCGATGATCAGTGAAGGAGTTACCGATTTCTGCTCAAAAAGTTACATGTATAAGTTGTATATGTAATTTTATATAGAGTATCATTAAAAGAAGGTTGGTATTGAATTTGGCGATAATCGGTAAAAAGGTTCTTCTTTTATAAAATTTTGAATTTTTTTAGAAATGCCCCTGGTTGCTCTAAATTTTGTAAATTTTGAAATATTGGACTATTTCTAATTTTATTATATTCTTTAGTCTTTTTTATCCTTATTTCATATATAATTCTGTAAGATTTGGTTGATTAGTTCTTGAGCTAAAGGAATTTAAAATGTTGAAAAATTTAATATAAAGAAAGAACCTTTTTAGCGATTATCGCCAAATTCAATACCAATCTTTTTTTAATGATACTCTATATAAAATTACCGATTATGTATATTAAGCAAAAATCGGTAACTCCTTCACCGATCCTCGCCAAATTTAATACCTTTCTCAAATGATACTTTATCCATCAAATAACTTACACATTTTTTAAGCAGAAATCGGTAACCCATTCACCTCGCAAAATTCAAAACAACCTTCTTTTAATAATACTCTATATAAAATTACATGTACATCTTATACACTTTTTAAGCAGAAATTGGTAATCCCTTCACCGATCCTCGCCAAATTAAATAACAATCTTCCTTTAATGATACTCTATCCATCAAATAACTTAGGGTAGATTGAGGCGAATCGGATTAATATAAGTTTTAAGACAATTTTCGTTAGTGTTTTATTTTAAACGAGCTATTTTATCGTGCTAATTAGTAATCCGATTTGCCTCGGTCTACCCTATTCATTTTTTTAGGCAGAAATCGGTAACTCTTTCACTAATCTTCGCCAAATTCAAAACAACCTCCCTTTAATGATACCTTATATATAAAATTACGTGTATGATTTGTACACTTTTTAGGCAAAAATTGGTAACACCTTCACCGATCATTGCCAAATTCAACACCAATTTATCTTTAATGATACTCTATCCATAAAAAAAGTATGCAAGTAGAAACTTGCACATTGCTTCCTCATAGTTTTTAAGTGTGCAAGTAAAAACTTGCACATTCCTTCCTCATAGTTTTTAAATGTGCAAGTAGAAACTTGTACATTGCTTCCTCATAGTTTTTAAGTGTGCAAGTGGAAACTTGTACATTGCTTTCTCATAGTTTTTAAGTGTGCAAGTAGAAACTTGTTTAAGTGAGCAAGTAGAAACTTGCACATTGCTTCCTTATAGTTTTTAAGTGTGCAAGTAGAAACCTGCACATTGCTTCCTCTATGAGGAAGCCAAATTAATAAATATCTACTAATAATTATGCATAAAAAAAACAGGCTTCCTCATAGAGGAAGCAATGTGCAGGTTTCTACTTGCACACTTAAAAACTATAAGGAAGCAATGTGCAAGTTTCTACTTGCTCACTTAAACAAGTTTCTACTTGCACACTTAAAAACTATGAGAAAGCAATGTACAAGTTTCCACTTGCACACTTAAAAACTATGAGGAAGCAATGTACAAGTTTCTACTTGCACATTTAAAAACTATGAGGAAGGAATGTGCAAGTTTCTACTTGCACACTTTTTATATCAATTATAGAATAATATATAAATTATATAATTTATATAAATTATTATTTACATAAAAAACAAAAATTATATTTTTTAATAAAATAAAAATATAAGATTAAATTTCAAATACGTGCTGCAGAAGTAAAACACGCTTTTACCGAGGAAATCAAAATCGATGAACTTGAATCGTACATCACCAAAGACATCGAGGAATTTGAGAGGCAGGCAATAAATTTTAAAGAAGCTATATTACAAGCTGATCTTCACGGTGAACTAGAAGAAAATGTTGCCACACCATCATTAAAAGCAGATGACGACGAAAATGTTGCTACGCCATCATTAAAAGCAGATGACGACGAAATTGAAGCATTAAAATCATGGGCTATCGAGGAAAATATCAATTTTTCAGCTTTAGATAAATTATTAGGAATTATATGGGAAAGACTTATCCCAGAACTACCAAAAAGTTCCAAAACTTTTTTGGGTACAGCATTAACCGATTATCAAATCATTAAAATAAAAGATTATTCTACAGAAGATATTTCGGGCGAGTTTATATTTACATGGGTATATCAGTCGGTCTCGAGTCTTGCATTACTATTTTCCATGAAGCAAACATTGAATTAATCATCAACATTGATGGACTTCCTTTAACACGGTCGGGGGGAAAATGTTTTTGGCCTATTTTATGTAAAGTACATTATATACCTGATATTTACCAACCATTTATAGTAGCCATCTATTGCGGTAATAGCAAACCAAAAGACTTATCAGAATATTTAAAAGAGTTTATAGCAGAATTAAATTATTTGCAAGAGCATGGTATAAGGCTTTTCCAAAAAACCTTCATTGTTACATTGAAATGTTTCGCTGCGGATACTCCAGCACGATCTTATCTTAAATGCACTGAAGGTCACGGTAGATATAGTAGTGCATGCGAAAGATGCACTATATACGGAGTTCGGGATTTAATGAAAAAGACTTCAAAAGTAATATATCCAGGTGTTAATTATGCAGCAAGGACAAATGAATCATTTCGTAATAAGGATGATCCTGAACATCACATGGGAAAATCTCCTTTAGAAAAAATAAAACCTGCAATAGATATGACTACTAGTTTTATTCTCGATTTCATACACTTAGCCTGCGTAGGTGTGATGAAGAAATTACTGGAGATGCTCATGTACGGCTCTAATTTAAACATCAGATTAAGTCCAATCCAAAAACTAAAGATTTTGCAAAGGCTTCTTTCTTTACGATCACAACTACCGTCAGAGTTTCAAAGAAAAACCAGATCAATTTTTTGCGTTCGTCAGTGGAAAGCTACAGAGTTCAGGTTCTTTTTATTGTATTGCGGTCCTATTGTTTTGCGAGGTATTCTTTCCAAATATTTATACAGGCACTTCTTACTATTGCATTTTGCATTCAGAATTTTATGTTCCGATCGACTTGCAGTACAATTTAATGCTAAGGCCAACAAATGTTTGAAAAAATTTGTTTTGCTTATTGGATTTCCACATTAGGGCCTAAACAAAGTTAGGGAAAATTAACAAGGGCCTTATCAAAGCCCTAACGCAATTTCCACACGGGAAACTGTCTTGGGAGAAAAATCGTGACCAAACTGGGCCCTGTATGGGCTATAACTAGGAAATCCTACATTAAATTGTCTTGGGAGAAAAATCGTGACCAAACTGGGCCCTGTATGGGCTATAACTAGGAAATCCTACATTAAATTGTCTTGGGAGAAAAATCGTGACCAAACTGGGCCCTGTATGGGCTATAACTAGGAAATCCTACATTAAACTGTCTTGGGAGAAAAGTCGTGACCAAACTGGGCCCTGTATGGGCTATAGTTAGACATGCCTAAATTAAAAACAAAAACTAAGTTCTAACTAGGTCCTAAATGGGCTTGAGTTTGACAAGCCCTTATTTTGGATGCCTTAGTAATGCCCATACGGGGCCAGCATTGAATATGGGATGCCCGGATAAATTTCTACTCGGGACACAACTGTCAAAATATGATATGACAGCCGTTCACGAAGTAAGAGCAACAAGAGAAGCAATCGACAACGCGGAAAACAGGCAAGAATACTTCGATAGATTCGAATATCAATTTAACATGCCTTTTTTAGAAATATGGAAACATAATAATGTAAGAAATAAAATCTTACATATATGAGATAAAAAATAAAAATATTGTATTTCCTATGCTTTAAAATATTTTTTATCAACAATTTACGCAAATGTGGCGCCAATGTTCTTGCGCATATTTTTCAAATTCTATAAGAATAAAAGCATCAACATCGCCTAAACTGCAAAAATATTTTTATTCTTGTCAGAAGAATGAATGCATATAAAAAAAAACACGGTTTTCCAAATTTTGTGTTTTGATCAACGAAAACTGGACTCGTGGGTCTTTGTGTCCGTCGCTAAATTCAATTGCTCAAAATATAAATACAACCTGATATCAATCAACTTCAGGTTTTGAATTATTCCCACCACTAACTTTTTTCTCATATAGAAGCCGCCTACAAACGTGTGCAAGCTTTCGAAAAATTTTTAATAACTGAAATCGCTAAAGCACGGAAGACCCATGACTATTTTGAAGATTAAAACAAGTTAACAATAAATCGTATACTTTAACACAAATCTTATTCTTTCAAAACAAAACCGTGTCTCATTTTTAATTTGCTTATTTTATATTACAATATTGATTTCTCAAATCTTCCATAAAATTTAAAAAAAAAAAATAGAATTAAATATTATTTTAAAAAACTTTCAAGTTGCTATTCTCATTTCTTAATTGATTTTATTCTACTATATTCATATTAAATTAGCAGCGCCGTTTTTTTAAATTATTTAGCAATAAATTTACTACAAATATTTTTGATAATTCAACGTACAAAAATGACCAGTAAACATAATTAGAAGGTAGTTTCCGACGAAACGGCGGGAGTATAAAATCTGAAACTGTATATTTTCGTGGTACAAATTATCCTGAATCGAGTGTATAAGTAGCGATTAATTCTGCTCGTGGGAAAGAGTACTCTACTCTTGCGACTAATAGGGTTGGAGGTTAATTCTCGAATGAACGGCGGGGGTATAAAATTTAAAACTGTATACTTTTGTGGTACAAATTATCCTGAATCGAGTGTATGGGGACGGCGAGATGACAAGCTCAGCGCAGAGGGCGCTAGCGAAATTGGAGACGCACCGAGCTGTCACCGAGTACCGAGCATACTGTTAACGAGAAAATCTGTGTACATAAACGTGAATATTTCGGAATTTTTTAACATGCCGGGAATGTGTGTGGCATATGGATGTAAAAATAAGGGAGGGCATCGGTTCTCGAGGGACAAGAATGACAAGATGATGAAAAAACGGTGGATCACTGCTATAAAACGCGAGGATTTATGTCCGAATACAAATTCGCTATGCACAAACCACTTTAGACCTGAAGATTATATTACCACCGGCTTTGAAAGTAGTGAGTTTACAATAAATGAAACATATGTTTAGTCGCGAATTTGTATTCGGACATAAATCCTCGCGTTTTATACCAGTGATGATCCACCGTTTTTTCATCATCTTGTCCTTGTCCCTCGGGAACCGATGCCCTCCCTTATTTTTACATCCATATGCCACACACATTCCCGGCATGTTAAAAAATTCCGAAATATTCACGTTTATGTACACAGATTTTTTCGTTAACGATATGCTCGGTACTCGGTGACAGCTTGGTGCGTCTCCAATTTCGCTAGCGCCCCTAGCGGCTAAGAGTGGCACGTGCCGTCCCCATAAGTAGCGATTGTTTCTACTGATAAGAAAGAGTACTTTACTCTTTAGCTTAACAGGGCTGACAATGTGAGTTCAATTAGGGGTTGTTTAAAGCAGAAGGGATAAATATAGGAAGTTTTTTTTGGGTGGTACAAATTAGTACAAATTCAGTCCTTTGCATTTCTGTCTTTAAATTTTCTTTTTCTTTTTTTTTTCTTGTGGTCCTGCTAGCTTAATATGAAGGTAGCAGGGCCGCGTTTTTTTTTTCGAAATGGCACGAGGTATAAAATTATTATTAGTGGTAAAATAGTACAAAATGAGTACTAAATCATCCACTAGGTTGCAATTGTGAATCCGGCCCGGTTTTTCGCGCATGCGCGGCGCATACGGTAACAGTAATGTACCTAATACCAGGAGAAAGATGTACCGTGTTGATTGCCCGTACATAATGATATGAAAATGTTTATAAAAAGTTTAATATATTTGCAACTTATATTTTATTAAATGGAGTAAAATGGAAGTTTTTAATCGATCCCCTTAGGGTTACAATTCTCATCCATCACTATACTCTTCTCCTCTCACTTAACCCTTTGGAGCAACGGCTTAACGTCTCTTTCCGAACGACGGAGCCCAGTTTTCTCTCCGCACGAGAGTCCTTTTCTCGCACGAAGGGCGCAGCTTTCGGAAATAAATTCAATGTTTACGTGCTCAAGTGGACTGGTTTCTCATTGTCAGGTTACGAGTCTGGCGCTCTACCACTAGACCACACTGCCGCCTTATTTTATTATAAATTATAATCTATATTTAATAACAATAGAATTAAAGATACGCTGAAAGAAGGGAAAGGGAGCTGAAATAATTTCAAGAAAACAATGACTCAAAATAGGATATTTAATTTGGCAGAATTATTAAAGAAAACCAACATTCGTTGCAAGGATAAGGAAAACTGCCAAAAACCTTACCAGTCTTTATTTAAAAAAAAATACATTTCTAAAGTACAAAATAAACATATTTTATAAATATTATTATAAATTAATGTAAATAGAAAAATTTGCAAATTAATACAGAAATAGCACATTTAGTAATAAAATAAAAATTACTTGTAATCAACATGTTACAATTATATATTTAGACTCGTTAAATTGTCAGCGAAAAAAACGGTGATGCGAGTCAAGCGCGGGAAGTGTTGCGCAATAAAAATAAAGACTAGTATTTACAAGTAACGAACGTTTCGGCTCTTCCTTTGAGCCATCTTCAGCATTTATTAACACAAACGAAATCTATTCCTGCAGAACTCGAGGCGGCAAGCTCCCTTCCTGAGGAGATATCTTGATAAGCGAGCTGGTACACACGATTATGGTGGACATTTCCACTAAGAAACGGAAGAACAATATGATTAATCATTCGTTACCAGAAACAGAAAAGAAGAAAGGAGAGAGCTCACCTCAAGTTCTGTAGCAGTCAAAAATGTACAATATTAAAAAGTCGTAGCAATCAGGTGTGAATCCGGAGAGTCGCACATCTCGGAAAGAAGCGAGAATATTGCAGTCACACACGTGTCGGTTGAAATCGAAATGAGAAGAGGGTCAACAAGTATGTAGTTCGGAAACGTAATTATAAACAAAGTAGACGGTCGAAGAAGGGAAAAACCGAAGGTTAAGCAATATTTATGATGGACAAGTATGCGTGGTGTAGGCAATCGGTATCTGACTGTAGGTTTAAACTATGGCGTTGTTGTCTAATGTGTAGGACTTTAGAGATAAGACGCTTGTGATAAAATCTTTCATGATCTAAAATCTCGACGTTTTCCCAATCGAAATCGTGATCATTCTGAATTCTATGATCCGTTATCACAGAGTGAGCAGAACTGTTTCTATTGATATGGCTACGATGTTCGGAAATTCTGGTTTTTAATTGTCTACCAGTTTGCCCCACGTATGATGCGTCACAATCACGGCAAAGGATCTTGTAGACCACGTTACTCGTTGCGAAAGTCGGAAGAGCATCCTTCTGAACTTTGATAAATTTGTTTAATTTATTAACACTGTAGTACACTCAAAGAAAAGAATTGTTGCAATAATCAAGTTTTATTGGCTGCATAAAAGTTTTCTGCCACAACTATTTAATTTTTGAAGCAGCAAATCACAATTCCAATCTATGATTTTAGATAGGCCAACGTAACCAACTTTCAAAGGTAGTAAGTAGTTGGCTCATTAGGCAATTTCTTAGCTGCGGTGACCTTACCGACAAGGTTGATAAGACAGTTGGCCGGGCTAGGAAACTCAAATTTGTCGTGCAAGCGCTCGGCGATAGGAGTTTGTTTTCGTGAAGTTCGCCGGGCCGCTGCGGCGGCCGGCGCCGGGCTCTCTCACGCGTAAATAACCACGTAACCGATTGAAGCCTTGCGCGTTACGCATCACGCGGAAAATACGTGCCATGGTACTCTAGCCTGCTCCAGCCTAAGATCTATCGGAGAGACGAAATCGCACGCACGTTCGCAGTAAATAGTGTAAGAGAAAGAGAAAGGAAGAGAGAGAGAGAGAGAGAGAGAGAGAGAGAGAGAGAGAGAGAGAGAGAGAGAGAGAGAGAGAGAGAGAGAGAGAGAGAGAGAGAGAGAGAGAGAGAGAGAGAGAGAGAGAGAGAGTGACCGGCGGAAAAGTATTTCTAAGTGCGGTGCCAGACTGTGCGCAATTCGCAGTAATTCGCAGTAAGTAATATAAAAGATTTATTTGTCGTTCAAACTCAACAAGAATCTCTTCGTCTCGATACTGATTCCATCATAAAACCTCTTATATCAGAAGTAAACGGTCTTTCTGACATTGATTCAGGTTTCTATTTTGCCTGTTATATTAATGAGAAACATTTTGTAATTCAAGAGCTTAATGAAAGAATGAAAAGTTTTGATTATTATATAAACGGATTTTCGAACAGGCCGCCACTTGTAAGAGAGGAGGAAGTGAGAAACAAACATTTAAGTATGTCAGGTACTGAAATAATAAATTTTTTTTAACGTTCGGTTTTTTAGTTGGAGACTTTGTGCCGTGTGATAATAAATTCTGGCATTTTTATATTGTTTTACGCCAAATATTTGATATTGTTGCTGCCACTAACATTCAGACTGAAATATCGATATTGTTGGAGCAGCTCATTTTTGAACACCATACATTGTACCAGGAACTCTTTAAAGATAAACTAAAACCTAAGCATCATATTATGCTACACTTTCCTATAATGCTTGAAATGTCAGGACCATTAGCTTTATTTAGCACAATGAGGCAAGAATCTAAGAACAGGCTTAACAAGATTCGTGCTAATGCTACATACTCAAGAAGAAACATTACTTTTACATTAGCGTTCAAAGAATCTCTGCAAATGTGTTATAGATTAGTAAGTCAACTAGGATTTACTCGGAAATTTGAAATGGGGCCAGGGAACATTTTAGACGAATTGCCTGAAAACGAAAATTTAGATTATTCGTCCATCTCTGTTGATTTTAGAGCAACTTGCATAGAAGTTTCATGGATTGATTATAAGGGAACAAAATACAAAATTGGTACATATGTTGTTCTTGGTTCAGATAATTTTGAATTGCCTATCTTTGGTGAGATTCAAAGGATATATTGCACGGAGGGCTTTAAGGTTTGCCTTGTGTGCTTTACTTTTAAAACAATTGGCTTTGATGAACATATGCATGCATATGAAGTTCAAATGAGTGCTAAAATTTCTTATATCGACATTGATGATTTGTTTGATCACATTCCAGCTATTTCAGTCAGAATGAATGATGGCAAATACTTTATTTCTACAAGGCATGCATTGTGAGTATGTACTGACAAATATGTTAATGTTTTATCATAAAATTACCTTAATTTAGAATCTGCGGTGTAAATGCATTCGAAAATAAATTAATGTCATTTGAAAATAATTTGTCTATTTTTTACTGTTCGTTCTTAAATAAAACTGACCATCAACCGATTAAAGCATTTTGGTGTTGCCTTCAATCTTGTGCATATTGTTATCATCTTATCTGATTGTATTGTATACAAATCATCTGCACGGAAAAATTGTTGTAATATTTTTAGGTGTTCATATATTATAACTTTTTTTCCGTGCAGATGGTTTGCGCAATCAGATAAGATGGTCGTAACAATATGAACAGGATGGCCACCATGCAGGAGTAAGTTGACTGGAGCAACCAACTAGTAGGCCATCGCGCGGGAGTTATTGGTTAGGGAGTAGCCAATCAGCAAGCCCCTGTAAAGTAGGCAATTGGTTGGAGCAGCAAAGTCACGTATTAACTCCAGCCAAGCTTGTAGTAGCATTGAAAATTGGTTGCTGCAGCCGACTGAAATGCTATGCCATATTTGACCATTGAAATTGGCTGACGCAGCCAATTCTAGGCTACTGCAGCCAATCTTTTCTTTCAGTGTATGATAAATGAGTATCTGAATCTCTGAAAATATCTTTAAATTTGATAGAAATAGAAGGAAAAAACGGAACGGTGAACCATTTTTTAAAAGCAGCGTTATCCTCGGTATCATTAGGATTTTGTTTTTTTTGTTTGTTTGAAAAAGAGACTTTTAAGACGTTCGTGAATAGTGTTAAAAATAAGGTCTAAAGGGTAATCATTGTTCAGAAGGATGTTAACAATAAGTCCCAGATTTTTTTCGTGAAACTTCGGGTGAGACAATAAAAAAGCTCGGTCGATAAGTCCCATAATGGTACCGCGCTTTTGAGACGAGGGGTGACAAGAATTGTAATTTAAATAACGGCCCGAAAAAGTTGGCTTATGATACCAATCAAATTCAATAAGACCATTATTGTTGATAATGGTGGTATCTAAAAAATTGAGTTTTTTGTTACCAACCTCTATGGTAAACTGTAAACGTGGATGGAACGAATTAAAAGTTTGTAATGTAAAATCGACCATGTCGTAGGGTATGGCCATCGCAATGTCATCCACGTATCTATAAAAAAACGGTAGAAAGAAATTAAGAATTCTAATCGCCCTCGTCTCGATATCTTGTAGAACTAAATCCGCAAGGTCAGGAGATAAAGGAGAACCCATGGGAGATCCGAAATTCTGTTTGTATATATTATTATTAAACCTGAAAAATGTAGAGTCAAGAATGAGTCGTACTGCGAGAACAAATTCATCTTTAGGAATGTCGCAGTGTTTTGAAAGATGTTCCCATCTATTGCAAATACTGTCAATAGCCAGATCAGAAGGAACGTTTGTAAAAAGTAAAACCACGTCAAGGGAGACAAGAGTGTAATTGTCATCAAGACGTGAACCGTTCAAGTTATTAACAAGTTGGAAGCTGTTTTTTATGTGGCTATTGGCTTTAGGAATGCTAGAAGAAATTATGTTGTGTAAGAATCTAGCTAACAATAAGTTGTGTAAAGGACCATCGATGGACGAAACTATGATTCTTAATGGGTGGTTTTGTTTGTGGATTTTCGGAAGTCCATAGGCTCTCGGAAGTACTCCATCACTACAATAGAGGAACTTATAAGTAACCGGTGTAATGTAATTCAAATTCTTCCATCTAGTGAGCAATGTTCTTACGTTTCTTGTAAGGGAGAGGATGGGATCTTTTTTGACTCTGGTATACGTGTTCGTGTCTGATAAAAGCACTTCCATCTTATTTTTGTAATCCAGAGAGTTCATGGCTACAGTTATGTTTCCTTTGTCAGCTCTGGTGAGGATAATATCAGGATTATTATGGAGAAAAACTTTGGTTTGTGAAAGCATTTTACAAATGATTTTGTCCGAGTGAGAGGGAGAAAAACTAGAATCTGAATTTATCTCGTTAATGATAGGAATAGAGCGATTTCTAATATATGTTTGTATAGGAACCGGAAGGCCTTTGATATTATTTTCTATGCTTTTAATGAACTCAAATAAAATTTTTTGTTTATTGTGATAAGGGAGTGAGAAATTGTCGCCCAACTGTAATTCAGATACTCATTTATCATACTACAGTGTTAATAAATTAAACAGATTTATCAAAGTTCAGAAGGATGCTCTTCCGACTTTCGCAACGAGTAACGTGGTCTACAAGATCCTTTGCCGTGATTGTGACGCATCATACGTGGGGCAAACTGGTAGACAATTAAAAACCAGAATTTCCGAACATCGTAGCCATATCAATAGAAACAGTTCTGCTCACTCTGTGATAACGGATCATAGAATTCAGAATGATCACGATTTCGATTGGGAAAACGTCGAGATTTTAGATCATGAAAGATTTTATCACAAGCGTCTTATCTCTGAAGTCCTACACATTAGACAACAACGCCATAGTTTAAACCTACAGTCAGATACCGATTGCCTACACCACGCATACTTGTCCATCATAAATACTGCTTAACCTTCGGTTTTTCCCTTCTTCGACCGTCTACTTTGTTTATTATTACGTTTCCGAACTACATACTTGTTGACCCTCTTCTCATTTCGATTTCAACCGACACGTGTGTGACTGCAATATTCTCGCTTCTTTCCGAGATGTGCGACTCTCCGGATTCACACCTGATTGCTACGACTTTTTAATATTGTACATTTTTGACTGCTACAGAACTTGAGGTGAGCTCTCTCCTTTCTTCTTTTCTGTTTCTGGTAACGAATGATTAAACATATTGTTCTTCCGTTTCTTAGTGGAAATGTCCACCATAATCGTGTGTACCAGCTCGCTTATCAAGACATCGCCTCAGGAAGGGAGCTTGCCGCCTCGAGTTCTGCAGGAATAGATTTCCACTTGTGTTAATAAATGCTGAAGATGGCTCAAAGGAAGAGCCGAAACGTTCGTTACTTGTAAATACTAGTCTTTATTTTTATTGCGCACCACTTCCCGCGCTTGACTCGCATCGCCGTTTTTTTCGCTGACAACATGTTACAGTATAACATTTTTAAAACATGTTCAATAACAGAAATAAAGAATAATTTACAAAATAAAATATTGCATCTTTGGCTTTTATCACATACTTATTACTATTTTATATCACATTTTTATCGCATATTTCATTACAAATATATAGATAATATATGAAAAATAAAGTATTCGGATACTATTAATCTAAACAATGACACGGATAATTTAAATCCCATATACGATAACGTCATCTCGAGCGTATAATTGTTTTGTTTTCTGCGGTTGGTTACTTTGACAACCTTGTTAGTTTTTAAACATATGCGATACTGCCAATTCGTTCCTGACTTCTATTGTGTGAACATGAGTCGTTGTGTGGCTCGAAAATCTTGATATTTCGTTGTAACACCTAGACACTGTAATCCGCTAGTATGATACGAAATGTGAATTGGTGCTATCGTGGGACATTCTCTGTGTAAATAAGTCCCCTTTTTTGTTACTTTCTGTGGTTTTGACATCATACTTATTAATTTTATTAATTCTAGCCTTTTATGTATGATGTTTTGCTTTCTCATAGAGGAAGCTTAGTTTTCGTAAAAAAAAAAATTTTTTTTGTTTTTCTGAATGTGTTCAGAATGTTCTAAAACGTCGAAAAATCATTTTTAGAAAAAATGTCCGTCTGTATGTATGTGTGTATGTGTGTGCATATGTTGTCCGTATGTGCTCTAACTTCCACAAATATTGAGATATCGGGCTCTTTTTTTTTTAATCGATAGAGAATCATTCAACGAAGGTTGGTATTGAATTGGGCGATGATCTGTAAAAGGGTTCTTTAAAAAAAAATTTTTTTTTTTTTAGAAAAGTGTGTTTTACGCTGTAACTTTATTAATATTTGAGATAGCGATCTATATTTAATTCTATTGTATTTTCCAGTTTTTTCTACTCCTATTTCATATATAATTAATTAAAATTTGGTTAATTAGTTCCGGAGTTTTTCAAAGTCTATGTTTGATTGTACTGGGACGATTAACGACGATTCAGCGACGACGCTGAATATTAAACAAATTCAACTTCATTTCTTTGACGCTAGCATCAAAGCGAAATCGCCACGTTCACCTTGTTGACGCTCATTTTCAGCGTCTCATGAATTTGCACCTTAATACATTCACAATTTTGTAAATGTTCAAGACGCTTGTCGTCACCTTACCAACAGCGTTTTGTTTAAAAATTGTGATCGAATTTAAAGATAATATGTAAGTACAAATTCATCTCATACTTGTCAAGTTTGTCAAAAATTGTGATCGAATTTAAAAAAGTTGGCATATTCAATGGAAGAAAGACAGAGGGAAAGAGAGAGAGGGATAGAGAAGAATTTCTTCAAAGTAAGTGAATATTAAATATAATAATTACACAAAATTTCAGAATTGTTTGTAATAATTAATTGACTACAATAATCCAAAGAGCTCGAATAAAATTTTCCTTGGTACATGTCTCACAACTTTAATAGTTTAAAGATCCGTGCGCGCGCGCGCGCGCACACACACACACACACACACACACACACACACACACACACACACACACACACACACGCGCGCGCGAGAGAATCAAGAGAGGAAGAGATACAATTAATAGATATGAAGAGAATCAAAGAGAGGAAGAGATAAAACAGGAAGGTTAATTAATTCAACGATGTATTAGCGCAACACACGCGTGTGCGCGTGGTGCGCGCGCGCGTGTGTGTATGTGTGTGTGTGAGCACTTGTGTGCTGATCTTTAAAATATTATTAAAGTGACTTATACATATAGGAAATTTTCTATAGGAATTTACTTTGAAAATCATGATAGTTGTGGGACATGTACCCATAAAAATTTTATGCGAGCTTATGTAGTGAATGTAATTCTAACGAAAAAAAATTCCGTGTAATTATAATTAATAAAAGTTAAAATATTGTTATTACAACATTTTAGTGATGGAAGATGGATTGGATAAAATTCTACTACAAGCTTTATTAGATTATGAAAATAAGCAAATTCAGAAAGAGATTAATCCGAAAACTAAAATGATAAAGAAAGAGAAAAAAAACTTACGAAAAGATGATAGTGGAGAAAAACACGACAAAAACGACAAAGGTAAAAGAAAAAGCATGAAAATATAATAAAGTAAAATTTAGATTTAATAAATATAATAAATAAATTATGTTATTTTATAGAATATAAAGATATTCAAATGGCGGAAGAAATAAAACAGAAAGAGGAAGAAAAACGAAAATTTAAAGATGACAGTGGAGACGAACCTGAAAAAGAAAAAGAAAGAAAACCGAAAAAGAAATAAGGAAATGCATGAAAACATGCTATACTAAAATTTTGCTAACAAAATATTTAAATAAATTAAATAATATCAAACGGCCAATTTCGAGCTAATACCAGATGTTAGAAAAAAATATTTAATACATTCAATAATCGTATACAGACTTGTTTACGTTTCGATTATTGAATGTATTAAATATTTTTTTCTAACATCTGGTATTAGCTCGAAATTGGCCGTTTGATATTATTTAGCTATTGCTTGTCGAGCGAAACTTTTGTTAATTTAAATAAATTGTTAAATTTTTTTTTATAAACATTTTTGGAAAATAAAACATGTCTTTAATAAATTAGTAAAATAAGTAGTGTAAATGTTTATTGGAAGAAGCACATTTATAATGATTTAAGATTTAATAACGATATTGCTATCGTAGAGAAAAGACGGAGGGAAAGATAGAGGGATATAGAAGAATTTGTTCACAGAGTAAGTGAATATTAATTATAATTAAACAAAATTACAGAATGGCTTTTAATATTAATACTTAAAAGATCCGCACACAACAAAAACACGGATTACGCATAATAATGTTTATTAATGCACACAACAAAAACACGAATTACGCATAATAATGTTTATTAATGATGACGGGATGTTGTCTCGGACCACCCCTGACGCGACCACGTTGAGCGTACCAACGTTGACGACTCAAACCGCGTCCTCTTCCTCGTCGATATCCTATAACAAAAACAAACGAATAGTATAAAAATACCCCAAATAGCAAATACAAAATTTAATTATTTAAAAATAAAGTAAACATTTCAATAATTAGACATTAAATTGACTTTGCCCTAATATAGATTAAAATATTCGTATTTTTATAAAATACGTACTAATTGGTCTGTGTTGCTGCTGCGGAAGCGGCTGTTCGTTAGCTTCCTGCTGTTGCTGTCCCTGCGGATGCTCCAGCATTAGCTGCACGGCATCCAGCTGCTGCTGCTCCTGCGGGTGGTTCCTGGGTTGGTCCCATAAATTTCGTCGAACTCCTGTAACATGAAAATACGGAAAAGACAATAGACAATTAAATACTAAAAATAGTAAACACAAAAATTAAATATTGTATAATAAGGTAAATATCTCAATAACCAGAGATCTAATTTACATTATCATAATATTCATAAACATTTTTTTAAAAACTAAAAAAATACGTACTTATTATTTCCTGCTGCTGCTGCGCGTGCGGCCGCTCGTTGACTTCCTGCTCACGCGGTGCCTGCGGCGGTTCCAGCAGTGGCTGCTCAGCATCAGGCTGCTGCTGCGCCTGCTCCTGCGGCTGTCTCCGCGGCAGCAATTCTCTCTGCAGCTCCTCAATTTCAATACTTTATGACGTTGAATGGTATTGAGTGCGAAACGTTGATTGTTGTGTTACATTAAAAATTGAAAGTATTCGAGTAATGACACATTAATTGATCGTGGTAGTGAAAAATCGGCATTTTCATAACTGAATAAGCATGGAAATGCTATAGATATGTATTGAATCGCAGTAAACTCATTTATTGGATTTGACTTAGCATGCCAGAATTTCGTTCGAAACGATTGTTTGAATAACAGTTTCTTGGCAGACTTGTGGAATAACTGGAATACCGATTTCATGGACAATATTGTTATTGTTATCATCTTGAGGGTTGGTCGAGGGTTCCTCAAGATCAATTTGTTGAAGTTGAGATATTACGTCACCGTTTTCTGGTAATCTTTGAAGATTTGAATCATCGACGGTAACCTCTTGATAGAAACGATTGTTTTGTACTAACTATGCAAAACATTGAGAGTAACAGTAAAGTGTGCAAATTAGAAACTTGCACATTGCTTCCTCATCATTACAAATCGCTACCATTGCTCCTATTTTATTTCGCTCACAAAGCTTTTCTTCTGAGGAAACTTATATTTTACTTGATGCATAATTATTAGTATTTATTATTTTGGGTTCCTCATAGAGAAATCTTTATGAACAAAATAAAATAGGAGCAATGGTAATGATCTGTAATAATGAGAAAACAGTAGGGGAGACCGGGGCTAAACAGTCCGTTTTTTTTCGGTGCCGATTTTTAACAACAAAATAAATAATTGTAGTTAAATATGGTATACCACTGTAAAGAGTGAACCTTTAGCTACAAAATTTATATAGGAAATTTTTGTCTACGTCGCTTTGTTTAACCGGTATAGAGCAAAAACGACAACGGTGGAAAAATTGAAATCTCAAAAATGCCGGGGTATAACAGTCTGCACTGCATTTTCAATACATATACGTACATCTAATTCTAAAAAATAATAGGATACATGCAATAATTGTTTTTTAAGAGAAAAATATAAAAATTTATTTACAATTTTTATGCGAAACATTATTAAAAAATAGTTACGAGGGTTCCTATTTCCGCAGAAGTCACTCGCTCGACTTGTTTCACTCCTCGACGTCCGATGACTCTATTCGGTGTCTGAACGGTTGTAATTCCCGTCTCATCCATATTCCATATGCAGTGAGCCCGAAAATACCTTGGAAATGCACCCGGACTGCTTACTGACCGATTAGCCCCAAACACAAGTTTCAGGTTTGATCGCCCACGAAATATTAGACATCAACGATAATGAAAAAACTACACTGGATTCGTGTTCAGCATGCATTACTCTTTATAATCACGTACCTCGAGATTTGGAGAGCAAATATTATTGCAGATATTACAAAATTTCCACGCGCAGAAAATGTAACTTTCACCTTTCGAAAACACGTTTGCCCTCGTAAAAATCATAACACGGCAAGTAACCTGCCGAAACTCCGTTGGTCACATGGGTACTATGAGCAGCATTTACAATGTTAATAGCGAGTTCGCACAATATACAGGTTCCGAGATATTTGATTAGACGTATTTACCCCGTAGACGTTTTAGCCCCTGTCTCCCCTATGCAAGTTCCTAATTTGCACACTTTTTAAACTTTTAAATTTAACTTTTTTATGAATTGATAGAGGGTTAGCTTAATAGCACAAGTGGGATTTTACAATCAACGCAATGTCAAATCGATGTTGACTCTGGGAGTTCAGGCTACATGGTCCATATATGGACTTCGCATATGGACCTTTGATCGCGTATAGTGTATAGCTGGGTCTAATCAACCAAATCTTAAAGAATTATGTATGAAATAGGAAAAAACTGAAGAATATAATAGAATTATAAATAGAATTATAAATATCTCAAAATTAGCGGAAGTTAGAGCAACAGACATTTCTCAAAAAATTCAAAATTTTATAAAGAAAAAACCCTTTTACCGATTATCGCCAAATTCAATACCAACCTTACTTTAATGATACTCTATATAAAATTACATGTATAACTTATACACTTTTAAAGCAGAAATCAGTAACCCTTTCACAGATACTCGTCAAATTCAATACCAACCTACCTTTAATGATACTCTATCCATAAAAAAAATTAAACTCAATATCTCAAAATTTGCGTAAATTAGAGCAATTACGTAGATTTTTTTTAGATAGAAATCGGTAACCCCTTTAGTATTAACAATTTTTCTAATTTTATTATATTTTTTAGTTCTTTCTACTCCTATTTTGTATATAATTCTTAAAGATTTAGTTAATTAGTTCTTGAGTTATAGAAAGGACTATGCCCAGTTTCATATAAAAAATTGGGCCCCTGGTGAACAGCAATCAGACATGGCTAGAATTGTAGGGCATCAAAAGAGGATTAAAAAGTTCCAGGGGCACAACTTTGTAACGAGTCCCCTGAGTGCTTACAGCTGTCCAAAGTTTGCTATTATGACTATATTATGACCATGTACTGGTCTGGTCCGATTTCTCTGCGTCCAGGCCTTTCCGCGGTGACGGAGATAACGGATTGTACCAAAGACATTGAAATAATATGTCTAGAATGTATTTGGTACAATTCATTAACCCGGCTAACAAAGAAAGGTACGGAAGTGTCCCCCTCCGATTTTGATGAGCTTTTAAAATGTTGTTTTCTAGACAAAAATAAGGGACACGTATTTTTTATACGTGCCCATATACATTTAGGGGCTGAAACAACAATTTTGAAAAAATCGGTTTTTCTCTTTTGGGCCAAATGTTTCCGAAACTATAAAAAATAGAAAAATTTTTTTAAAATAAAAGTTGAATGGTTTGAAAAGTACTTTAATATTATAATTTAGGTTAGGTCAGTATGCTCATCAGACTTCAATTAGGCAATTAAAATTTTCTGTTTCGTACTTTGTGAGTACCCCTCTATCGATTAATATATGACTCATGACTGTTCACTCGGGGCCCAAACTGGGCATAGTCCTTTCAGTAAAATCTGTACACACACACACACACACACACACACACACACACACACCACGCACACGCCCACGCCCACGCCCACGCCCACGCCCACGCCCACGCCCACGCCCACGCCCACGCCCACGCCCACGCCCACGCACGCGCACGCGCACGCGCACACGCACACGCACACGCACACGCACACGCACACGCACACGCACACGCACACGCACACGCACACGCACACGCACACGCACACACACGGACATTTTTTTTAATGCGATTTTCCGACGTTTTAGAGCATTCTGAACACATTGGCATAAAAAACTTTAAAAAAAAACCAATTTTTTCTCCGGCCTTTTTTACCTCTATTTCATATATAATTCTTTAAGATTTGTTTGATTAGACCTAGCTTTATACGCGATCAAAGATCCATATACGAGGTTTACGAAGACAAAGCTTCCTCTATAAGAAAGCAAAAGAGCTCTTTATACTTTATTTCGATAAACTTGAAAATCTTTAAATCCTGCGACGTAAACCTTAATATTTGATGGTAAATGTGATAATATCTTGGCAATGTCTTGAACTTCTTGCTTAATATATATATATATATATATATTAATCATATGATCACTGTCTTGGAGATCCTCTTGTTTCTGAACGATAAATACGCATTACTGACAATGAGTGAATGCGTGCGATCAACATTTGTTCAATATACGACAAATTTTTTAATACATCCGGAATTATCCCGGAACACATTTCATTGAAAGCCGTAAACTTTGTTGCTTTTTTCTTGCAATAAGCACAACGAAAAGTTACTGTATAAATTGTCAAAACTCGACGATTGCAGTTACCACGTATCTTATAATTTAACTCTTCAAGAGTTCGTTCGAAATTATGAAAAAATAAACTGATATCTATCTTGTCGTGTTTGGCAGCGCTTGCATGCTGTTGTTCTCGGTAAGCCTGTACATGTGTACATTCCTACAAACGGATTCTCGACGGATCCGGCCACCAATTGAATTGATGCCCTTGCGACGTTTTTGTGGCATGTGTCTGCAGTTGTATGCAATAATCCGATCTGAGCCTAAGTCCAGATAACCAAAGAGTAGTCCGCAAAAATATTCTAAGTCTGTATATTATAATCCGATCTAAGTCTAAGTTTAAAAATCAAAACGAGTAATCTGTGAAAATATATTCTAAGTCTGTATGCGATAATTCGATCTAACGATAAGTTTAAGTCCGATAATTAATCAAAGAGTAGTCCGCAAAAATATTTTAAGTCTGTTTATATCTGAGCTGTCTGTGTCTGGGTCGCTGTGTATATCGATGGAAGTATCTTAGGGTGCTTTACACGGCGTTGTTTTTATTCGCTTTAAGCGAGCTTCTTAATTCGTCAGCGAATTTACTGGTAAAAACTTCTTCTAGACGCTCGTTTTTTATTCGCTAGCGTCTAAAATTTTGAAATCGCGGCGTCTAGAGGTCGCTGCGACAAAGTTGAACATGTCCAACTTTAACGCTCTCGTCAAGCGAACAGCTGGGCATATTTAGTAGTAACGTCACAAGAAGCTCCGTGTCAAGACGGTAGCGAATGAATCAGCGAGCGACTAGCGAATTGTTCGGCATTCTGTGCATGCGCAAGATGGTTAACTAACAAAATTCTCTCCAAAACGTTGGCGACTTCATACTATTTACCAGCAACATGTAAATATGTTAACGCTAACGACTTTGTTAGCCAGAAATTTGCTCTGAGAGAGCGAGAAACTGGCGATAAAAGAAGCCAGCGACAACCGTTAAAAGTAGCACCGTGTACGGCATCCTTTATACACTGAAAGCGAGCGTCTCGATGCTTCGGGCTTATATACCTAGCCTTCTAGCGGCGGAGTTGAGAACTGATCTCTCTCTATATATAAAAGACCCGCGGCTTATATTCAGTTGATGTAGAATTTTACTTACGAGAACGGACGCCTCGTAGCGGCGAAACCGAGAACCATTCTATGCCTCGGCGCTTTTCTATATATAATGGGTGGCGGTTTTGTACAATTTGTTGATTAACTTATTAACTAAACGGTACGGAACTGTCGCTGTTTATTAACGCATAGTATTTGTTAACTAACTAAATCGAATGCTGCTGATTGTGTCGCTGGACTCTTGGAGTTAATACAATTTATTTACAATTTGTTTACAATTTTATTAGACTCGATGGTACGTTACTGAGTCCGCACATCTTCCCTAAATTATTAATTAAGCATTCCGAAGCGACTGGCAAGTTAGTTGATTTTTCTAACACTTCTCTAAATTGTTAATCTAGCGTTCTGAGATAATTAACAATATCTGAGTCATAACACAGGTAAAAGTAAGATGGCACTCTGTCGATATCATCGAAAGGAACCTTCAAAATGAAATGATTGCTCGGGGGGCGGTAGAGCGAACCCCGGATTTGCGAAATTAACAAGACTCGAAGGACCAGAGGGGGTGTGTTTCGTCCCCTCAGCGCGAATTAGCGAGAGAAATCATGCGGCGAACAAACGAAAGCAAAGCGACTCACCGTTTTGTTGCCCGATGCTTTCTCGGGTGTGCTCTCTCGTCGCTCCGTCCGTCCTCGGGCTGGCGGAATCCTCCGTGAAAGAGACGAGCGGCAGGCAAGGGTTGGAGCAGGCAGCAAGCAAGTAATGCACACAGAGCAGGCAGGCAAGCAAAGGCGGTAAGGCACGGCGCTCGTGCTCCGGACTCGGTTTGACGATGGCCGGAAGTTAGCTAACGTAGATTCGAGCTTTTCCGAATGGTGGTGACTAGACGACTTCCGAAAGGAGAGTGTCTCCTGCTCGCGCTCCTGTGAAGTGCCGGCGCGAGCGAGTATTTACCCAATAATTGGGAGTGCCACCCGCGGGCGGGCAGCACGAGTCGGGTGAGTCGCGCGAACATTGATTATGGATCGCGATCCGCCGACGTTTCGCGCGAGTCACTAAACGCGAGATTAATCTTATCGACGGCACGACTTTGCCGTCGGTTCACTAACACGAATACTTACGACAACGCGAATGATCGCTAATGCAATTGCGGACGAATTAACGATTAACACGAATTCATAAATGATATATACAGAGCTAACACTACGATATACTATATACATGGGCAAGCGCCAAACAATGATACTATCACGATTGATAGTTGACAGCATTTTTTAAAACGAATTTTTGCAAAAAGAATCATGGATTTTCGTTTTTTTTTTAGCATCGGCCTATCATAAGCAATTGATCCATATACAATATTATTCAATCAGCCAAGCGGTTCAGGAGGAGTTGTGATTACAAGAATGATGCAAAGCCGGATATAGAGGGGGTACTACGTTCGCTTTGCTCGCTGCGCCCCGATAGAAAATATATCTATTAATAATCGTAGCGTAGTAGCAATGACGGATACCGGTAACGATATGTGTCTGACGCGTATGGATTGTCATGTTAGAATAAACGCTCCACTTTAAGAGAAAATAAGATTCAATTTCGCGGCATAGGCTCGGTTAGTAATGAGATCTTAGGCGAATTCAAATGTCATTTTTTAAAGACCAAAGTAGAATTTTTGAAACATATAATAGAATCGTGTGGCGTGCGGCCGTCAGAGGCTAAAATGGACGCGGTTACGAGGTTTCCCGAAGAGCAGATTCAGAACTTCTTGAGTTTGTCCGGTTATTTCCGGAAGTTTATTCATTAATTACGCGGTCTTTAACAAATTTATTTTAAAAAATTCCGTGTTCCGTTTTGAGAAGAAGGAAAGAAATGCGTTTAATGAGTTAAAAGCGGTTTTGGTAAGCAAACCTATTTTAAAATTATATAGAATAGATATATGGAATAGATGCAAACTCCATACCGATGCGTCAGTTTGGCTATGGTGCTATTTTGTTATAGTATGGTGATAAATGATAATTTGTTGCATCCTGTGTATTATACGAGTGGCTGCACAAATCCGGCAGAGGAGAAATACAGTAGCTACGAGCTCAAAGTGCTGGCGATTATAAAATCTTTGTAAAAATTTCATGTTTATTTATTAGGTATATCTTATAAAATAGTGACAAATTGTAAAGCGTACAGTCTAACCATGAGTAAAAAGGATTTGTGTGTGCGAGTGGCGAGATAGGTTCTGCAATTGAAAGAATTTAATTATACGATCGAACATCAGCCGGGAAATGCGATGACATGTAGATGCGCTAAGTAGAAATCCGTTACCCGTGTGTATGTCGAGTGAATGCGAAGATAGTATAGCGTCGCAAATTCGAAAGGCTCAACGTGAAGACGCTCACTTGCAAGAAATAATAGAGTTAACTGAAACAAAGACAGTCGATGGTTTTGCAATAAGAGCGGGACTTCTTTTTAAGATAATTGACGACGAGGAGTGAATGGTAGTACGCGATGCATTCGCAGATTATTGAATGGTTATATGACAAGAGGCATATATCAGCGATTAAAACCAAACAGATAATTAAAAGAGATTATTGGATGCAAGATTTGAAAGCGAAAGTCGAGAGAGTAGTTTGTAACTGTGTGCTGTGCATTCTGGCCGAGAGAAATGAAAAAAGGAGGGATTGTTGCATGCGATTGAGAAGGGCGAGGTTCCTCTGGATACTTTCGTCTCAAAATCGTCTCAAAATCGAGTCAGGAATCTGACATTTGCGGGTTGTTTTGAATCACCCTGTATGTAGGAATATATGTAGGAATGTATGGTATTTATGCATAAAAGGGGCCTCCTCTCCGATTTCAATGACCTTGATATATGTTGTCAAGGTCATGACCCCGAGTGACCTTCAGAAGGTTTTAGCCGTAGCTCGTTATTCGTTAAAAAGTTATTAACAAAAAAAGGTTTGGAAAATATAGCAGCTATTTTGAGTATTGGAAGGCATAAATGACTAATATATATGTCGAAATAGTTCACGCATACACTTTCCACGCGAAACGAGGTGCCACATGGGTTTGTGACGCGCTTTACAAGCTCGTTTATATATATACATAATGAAACATTATATATTCTCTATTAATTTCCTGAATACACATATTTTATGTCATCTAGTAATACATAAAATGGGTCTCCTCCAATTTTTTTCACATAGATGATCGACTAACTTATCTCGTTTAATACCACCTCTACTTAAACGAGCTTGTAAAGCGCGCCACGAACCCATGTGACAACTGGTCTTCGTGTATATACATAATGTTTCATTATGTATATATGTTACGCCCAAACACCGAAATCGCTCAGTGAGCGAAAAAAACATCCACAACGCGTTGTGGACGGTGCTGATCGTCCACAACGAGATGTGTGCATTTGAGAAACGTCCACGACGCGTTGTGGACGGTGCTGATCATCCACAACGCGATGTGTGCATTTGAGAAACGTCCACGACGCGTTCTGCATAACTTGATATACTCACAAAGCGAATTTACTTGAGAATTTATGAGAATAATATAAAATTAGAAAACACAGAGATAAATTACTCAAATAAAACGTATTTATTACTAATAAATCAAACTATATTAATTATTATACTCCAGAAACATAATTATTACAGCAATCTGATAACATTACTGTTTAGGAACATCGTTATCTACGAATATAAAATAAAACAAAATGATATAAAATCAAACAAATAAACTTAGAAAATAGTACAAAAATTAAGAGAAATCATTGAATAGAATTATTTGTTCTTACACTCGCTGTTGTTATGACATTTTGAATTGCAGAGAACTTCTTTGAACCGACAATTGCACTTTTTAGACATACAATAACGCTTGCAATTGCACATAACAAATCCTCGCTTTGTGAAGGTCCACGCTGCCTACCGTGGAGGTGGGTGCGGGAGGGGGGGCCGAAGGCCCCCCCTGCACCCCCCCCCCCCCGCGCGCGCGCGCGCGCGCGTGTGTGTGTGTGTGTGTGTGTGTGTGTGTGTGTGTGTGTGTGTGTGTGTGTGTGTGTGTGTGTGTGTGTGTGTGTGTGTGTGTGTGTGTGTGTGTGTGTGTGTGTGTGTGTGTGTGTGTGTGTGAATGAAGCGTTTTAAAAGTATTTCATCAAGGCGCGAAGTTACAGTCAAATCTCTTTGACGTTCTCATTTGGGAACGGGCTTGGAAAAATTAGCGGGGAAAGAAGATCCTGTTGAGCTTGACTCTAGTCTGGCACTGTAAGGAGACATGAGAGGTGTAGCATAAGTGGGAGATGGCAACATCGCCGTTGAAATACCACTACTTTCATCGTTTCCTTACTTACTCGGCGGCTTTCCTCGCGGCGTTTACCAGATTTACAGCGCGACGCGGACGTCCACATAGCATGTACTTCGATAATGGTACGACATTTCAGGGCGCCGAACGAGAACTCGTCGCCGCTTGTAACGCTGCCGTGCGCGATCCCAATTTTTTGAACCGACTAGCAGGCGATCAGATAGCGTGGCATTTCCTCCCTCCTGCGGCTCCACATTTCGGCGGATTATGGGAGGCAGGAGTCCGTAGCGTCAAATATCACTTAAAGCGATGCGTAGGCTCTCACACGCTGACGTACGAGGAGCTGAATACGCTATTGTGCCGAGTCGAAGCGTGTTTAAATTCGCGGCCGATTTCATCAATGTCCGAGAGTCTCGACGATTATAGCGCCCTTACGCCCGGTCATTTTTTGATCGGCGCCAATCTTGTCGCAACTCCCGAACCGAGTGTGCTCGACATTGCTGAGAATCGGCTCTCGCGTTGGCAACTCGTACAAAAAATTACTGAAGGTTTTTGGAGGTCTTGGGTGAGCGACTACTTGCATACGCTCCAACAACGCCCGAAGTGGCGCGTTATCCACAATCTGGCCAAAGTTGGTCAGATCGTTCTCTTACGTAATCCGCTCGCCCCCCCAAGTCATTGGGAACTCGGACGTATTACCCCGGTCTGTCATCCCGGGGATGATGGGCTGACACGCGTCGTTACCGTCAAAACCGCACGCTCCGAATATAAGCGACCCATTGTCAAGCTATGTTTCCTGCCGATCGATATCAATATCGAAACAGAAGAGGAAGCGGTCAAGGCGGGCGGTTTGCGGCCGTGATGCGACCCATCTCCCGGTCACGACACCGAGATGTACATATGTATAAAGCGCCAATGTATTTAGATTTAAGTTTCATTGTATCAACGCACTAAACTCTGTCTTTAGATTTAAGTTTATTATGTATTTAGATGTAAGTTCTCACTGTATTATAATTCTCGTTTCGAATGTAAGCATTTGAAGCGGGCGGTATGTTCAGGAATCGCGAAATATCTCTCACCCCATCCGTTCTCGAGCGTTAGATTGTATTGCTCGCCGTGTTTTCGTTCCTGTTGTTGATCTGCGAGACCTTGTCGGACACGACGTATTCCGCGAAAGCTACCTGTTGTTACCCGAATTTCTCGTTCGCTCCTCGGAAATACTCGCGTTATTCGTCGAACCTTCCCTCTCTTCGCGCGCTCGCAATTACTGCCTAGATACCTATTGTGAATACCGCTCGCCTCAGAACTTCTCGATACCTCGACACAGTAACACATTAAACTTTCGATAGCACCAATACCGCATCTCTTAGTAGTCGTTCCTCTCACCAATATTTTGACTGCCGAGTCCTTTTTACAAGGCTGTACCAGCCAACCGCGCTTGCGAATCGAAACCCGATCGCGGAGTGCACAACAATATTTGCGCACTTATTTCGAGCTAGTGACAAATCTTGCACAACTTTGGGATCTTTGCAAATATCTTTCATTAAAGGTATTAAATGATCCACGATTTGAAAGGCTATATTATGCTCGGCAAAAAAAGTTGCTAATTTAATTTCTGCGCGTTTAACTTTATCTTTATAAGACAAACTATTTTCAGTATCAAAATATTGTCAGCAGTCTTATAATTACAAGATTTTATGTTCTCGATATGTCTGACCGTTTGTGAATGTTCAACTAAATTTGTTTTGCAATATCTGATAGTTTTATTGCATGCAATACAAAGCGCTTTATTTTCTGCAGGATGAGGAGCTAACCATCCTTTAAAGATATTTTCATCTAGCCAGGCATTTTGAAATTCTCTACTTCTACGTTTCTTAACTCTAGCTTAACTTTAGCTCCTTGACCAACAGAATCCATCATGCAGCATGCACAAATATATAAATAAGTGTTATACTTACTAACTTACCTTGTGTAGGTATTATTGGTTACATATCTAACCTCTTACCTCCTTCGACGAACCCGTCACTTTCGCGCCAAGACCCGAGACTTTTGCGCCCATAACGGTCGCATTATAGACAGCACTGTCTAGCAGCTGTTTTCGCCGCGCATGCGCGAAAAACCGGGCCGGATTCACATCACTGCGGTCGCATTCAATTTTGCTGATTTGGTCCTGCCAACTTATGAGAGCTTTCAAGAAGCGTGCTGTAAGCGTTACTGTCTAACTCTAAAATTAGGAAAAAATCTCATCTAATTTGGGAAATTAAAAAACTTATGACTGACTTAGGTAACACCGGTAAGCAAGTTTCATTGTTCTGGATCTCCGCCCATGTGGGCATCGCGAATAATGAAGAAGTCTCTGCGGCCAAAGAAGCCGCAATCATGGTATAAATACAAGGGTATGCTCATACCGTGTCAGACCACTGCACATTCCCACCACTTTTGTCTAAGCTTACGTCATACTCGTATAGCATCGGAATGAATCGGATGTACTCGGTGATTCGCAATGGCTGCGTTCGCTATTTATGTCGAGTAATTCGTTTGTGGTTATTAAAGTGTGCGCAATGACGTGTAATGTGAAAGGGTGTGGGAACTATCTGGCAAAGACCAGAAAGATCGAAGGAAATAAAATAAAGTATTTTTCCTTCCCAAAGAATCCAGCACTGTGTAATAAGTGGCGTCAAGCATGCGGAAAAGAAAATATTTCACCAAAATATGGTATGTACTTTTGTATAGTAATATTGTATCACAAATTTCTCTTGTTTATTATTATAAGCATATATTTAAGAATAAACCTTGTTTGCTTCAGCTAGGATATGTTCGAAGCATTTTGCTGATGAAGCTTTTACGAAGCCCTTACAAGAATATCTGCTAGGTTATTCACCTACACGAACTAGGAACATACGTCCTGATGCTATCCCGACGTTGCATCTCCATGCAGTACCTCCACTAACATCAAACGAAAATGTGTTAGCTGAAACAATGCCTTTGCCTGTATCAAATAAAGCTTCGATGGATGTTGAACAGACACCAGCATCGTCCAGTATAGAAGAACAGACACCAGCATCGTCCAGTATAGAAGAACAGACACCAGCATCGTCCAGTACAGAAGAACAGACACCAGCATCGTCCAGTACAGAAGCTATCATGTTGTCACAAATGTAAGTTATAAATTACTGTTCCCAGCAAGCACAAAGCAAACAAGAACCGTATATGTGTCAGTAATATAACATCGATATGTAATGTCAGCTCAACCATATAGACGTTTATGTAACCGATCCATGTTACATAACATATATGTTATGTAACAGCTAACAGTTACATAACAAACCACATAAATGTGCTGACATTACATATCGTTATTATATTACTGATACATAAATATGGTTCTGGTTTGCTGGGTGTAGTTTTAAAAGTAGCACTATATAGTTTTATGCTTTCAGACGTCGTCTAAAAGCCCAGCTAGCCGCACTGAAGAAGACAATAGACAAAACACAAACAAAACCAAAAGACGATAAAGAACTCATGGAAAAAAAAATGACCGAGTTATTGGGAAAAATGTTTAGTCCAGGACAAATACGGATGATATTGAATCCTTCATTGCGGAAAATAAAGTGGTCTTCTGAAGATATCGCACGCGCTATATCCTTGCGATGTGTCAGCCCAAAGGCATATCGTTATATGAAGAATGTTTTGCAAATGCCACTTCCAGGCTTTTCAACACTAAGAAGGTGGGCAAGTACAGTCAATGTCGAGCCTGGTATATTATCCTCCGTACTTTATTGCATGATTGCAAAACGAAAATGCATGCCAGATATTGAAAGATTGGTTGTGTTAACGTTTGACGAGATTTATATAAACAACAAAGTTGCGATAGATCGTAAAGTAGAAAAAGTTATCGGTCCACATAAAACTTGTCAGTGTGTGATGGTAAGAAGCCTTTTTGCCTCTTGGAAACAACCTGTTTATTACCAGTACGACGAAGCAATGGATGTAAGAACTCTCAATAATATTATATCACAATTGCATGATGCAGGTTATACAGTCGTTACAATTACTAGTGATATGGGCCCGGGCAATCTTAAACTATGGTCACAATTAGAAATAGGCATGCACCCCAAAAAGTCCTATTTTCAACATCCTGCATAGTTTAAAAGTATTTGTTTTCGCAAATGCACCGCATCTTCTCAAGCTGTTAAGGAATTATTTGCTGGACCAAGGGTTCATTTGGAATGGTAAAACTATTGTTAAGGAAATATTTCTTAAATTGCTTTCTATTAATGCAGGAGATTTAAAAACGAGCTATAAAATCACTGCGTATCATGTACAAGTACAAGGTTCTGAGAGACAGAAAGTTCTTCCTGCTGCGCAAGTGTTATCAAACACAACAGCATGCATCTGCGATAGAATGGTGCGGTCATAAAGGTTACCTTTCGAACTTTTCATGGCAAGAAATTGCGTATGTTATCAGACTATGTAATGACTGGTTCGATGTGTTTAACTCGAAATGTATGTACGGTAAACATACAGGAAAAAATGCGTATGGTATAAATGTTGAAGAACAGAATATACAATAATTTTGAATAACATGACGACTTTCATCAAGGAAACTAGGATAGGAAAGCATATCTAACTTTGCTGCCCTTTCAAAAAGGTATTATACTCAGTAACACCTCTTTACAACAACTGCTACCGTACTTACAAGAGCAATATGGTACTTCTGATTTTCCTATTACGTATTTGATAACTTACCGTCTTAATCAAGATCTGTTAGAAATTTTTTTTTCGTTTATACGTTCAATGGGGTGTGCGTACGATCACCCAACACCATTAGATTTTGTAATGGGTTTCTTAAGGAACACTGGTCTATTGCGTGGATATATGTATATATATATATATATATATAATACTTTATTGTGAGTCTCGTGTTACATGCTCACGTGTCCCTGGCTAACGCTACTCTGCCGTCGTCGCTCTCCGATCGCTACCGTCACGCCACCACACGTTCACTATCTTTAGTTCTATTAAGTCTCGTTTACACAGCCATAGACTTGTTACTTCAACCATAACAAGATTTCAAGTACCGATTAAAGCGTTATATATTGGGCAAACATTCTAGTGATGTGTTGTCAAATAAATGTAATGTTCAAGAAAGCAAATCGAACGAATCGATCTTTGTATCTCCTCTTACAATTAGCTGTGATGTCGAAAAGTCTGTGTTAACGGATATGCTTGCGTCCTATGTTGACGAATAAGTTACTTCTATAACTAGTTATGAAGAAGAAGAGATATGTTTTGATGAAGCATATGAAGCTTCTGCGCTGGATCCGTGCGCAATTATTCCAAGTTATGAGGAAGAACAGTTGTTACAGAAATTAGAAGATTTTAATATCATCGAGGCTATCGAAGAAGAAAGTTTAAAATATATAGCCGGATACGTAGCATTTAGATTTAAAAGCAAAGATAAAACATTAGGTATTGAAACGCGCCAATTGGAAACAACGGGTGACCAAGATTGGCTGCAAGTTATTTCGCGAGGAAAATGTATGTATCCGAGTGACAAATTATTACAATGTGCTCATATAATGAATATTGAGTTTGCTAAATATCACGGATCCAGTTTGAATAAAGAAAACCTTATATTTCAAAACTTAGCAAAAATAATAGAACCACAATTGAAAATTAAAATACCGAGAGAGGCATTACTATGCCTCATTAAGACTAGGACATATATTAAGCTGCGCGAAATAAATCGAGCGATTGCAATCGCAAATCACAGGCAAAAAAAAGATGTCAAAATTCACTAATAAAAAACCTGTATATTAAATATCTGCATTTATTGTTATTTGATCTTTTATCTGCATCTTTCCTCTGCATAGTTCTTTATGTCGTACGCCACAATATATTTTTGTTTTGCGTCTCAGCTGACAATTCTTTTCCAATCGTTTTCCGACCAGTTTCGATTAAAACTAATAATTCGCAGAATTTTAGTAATAAATGACTGGAAATTAAAATCTCGTTTTGTGTAAAATTTTTCCGTACGTCGCGATGACTTTCATTCAAAGCACACAATTCTTTTTTTCTTAATAATAATAATATTTTCTGTAATATTATATAGGGTGTACCAGACCTGACGTGCCACTTGTTAATGGCAGATACCTGAGGTCATTTTGAGACGAAAATCCTAATACCAAAATGCCGAGGCTATAATAGTTTTTAAGTAAGAAGTGTTCAAAGTTGGCCAATCAAGTTGACTGAAATTCGCGCGCTCAGTCATGTCACATTGCACAGTAGTGAAGGTGCTTTCAAGCGCATGAATTCTATGATCGAAACTGATATAATTTTGCATACGTATTGTCTGCGTTGTTGTAATTGCTTCTTATCTTTATTGGAATATGTGAATTATTAATTAAATGTAATAATATTAATAGCAGAGTAAAAGACATGAATATTAATTATGTAAAATGTGATACGTATCGAACTGTCAAAACTGTCATATGTATTTTATCATAAATGGATGATGATTCTGGTGGTAAAAATGTACAGATAAATATAAACTAATGAATTACATTTTTGTTTATTAATAAGTGCTAATAAACAGAACATAAAATAAAAATACATAATTTTACTTTAATTAATAATAAAGTTATTTAATAAGAAATACATATGTTTCTACTTGTCTTTCTATTGAATTACATTTCAGTTTATTAATAATAAATTTTATTAATAATAAAATTATTTATTTTTTATGTAACATTTGATAATTTAAAATAAACTTATTGCTAGATAAGAAATTAGATAAGCCGGCCGTAACTTTACAAAATTACAGAATACAGAATACAGAATACAAAATACAGAATACAGAATTACAAGAATACAGAATACAGAAATTATTTAAATTACAATTTAATACAGAATTTATCATTTAGATTAAAATAAATTTTTATACTTATTTATAAAAGATGTTCAAAATGTCTACCATCACATTATATACATAATTGTGCACGTCTTAATAAATTCCGCCCTGCATCTCGTATCATTTGTGGTGTTATAGTCGCAACTGCTTCAATAATTTTGCCCTCAAGTTCTTCACGGTCGTTTATATCTTCTCGATAAGTGTATTTCTTCAAAGTACCCCATAAAAAATAATCTAAAGGCGTTAAGTCTGGTGATCTTGCCGGCCAATTTATAGGACCTCCACGTCCTATCCATCTCGCTGGAAAATTTGCATCCAATACGCGGCGTGCGTTTAAAGAAATATGTGGTGGTGCTCCATCGTGTTGAAAAAATATCTGTTGTCGTTGGTTTAATGGAATATCTTCTATCAAATTTATAAAATCATTTCTTAAAAAATTTGTATAAATATTTCCAGTTAGCCTTGCAGGCATTTCAAAAGGACCAATCTGAAATTTAATATCAGTATTGTACGTACTTGTATACAGTTATTGTATAAGTAAAATACATTGAAAATTGTGTTTCTAATAATTAAAGTAATTAATACATTAGAACTCACAATTGTATCATTTAGTATACCAGCCCATAAATTCATACTAAATCGACGCTGATAATTCCTCAATTTATAATAATTTGGATTTTCGTTCGCCCAAACATGTGAATTATGAGTATTAAAACTGCCTTCACGCGTAAAACACGATTCATTCGTAAATAAAATATTATGTACAAAACCACGTTGATTTTCTTCCTGTTCTAGTAACCATGTACAAAATCTCATTCTGCGTTCATAATCTTGTGGTAATAAATTTTGTACTTCAGTAAAATGATACGCATGAAATCTGTTTTCTTTTAATACACGCTGTACTGTAGATTTCGAGATATTTAATTCCCTACTAATTTTGCGTATACTAGTAGAAGGTTCATCTTCTGCAGCTTGTAAAATTGCTTCTTCATTTTGGACTGTGCGGATACGACGTTCAATAACTGCATCTTTTCTTTTGTCAGGAATTACAGATCCTGTTTCACGCACACGATGTATTAATCAAATTCTCATTTGTGCTTTTATTAAAATTTTTTCTTATAATTTGGAATTTTTTTATAATACATGGTATTAAAAACAAAAAAGAAAACAAAAACAAAATAACATAAAAATAAAATAATTATTATCTTCCAACATGGATTTCACGTCAGCAGAATATTGTGATATGTTATTTATGTATGGTGAATTTGGACAAAACGCTCGTCTTGCTGCGCGCGAATATAACAGGCGTTATCCGGAACGAAGAGCTGTCAACAAGAACGTATTTCTGAGATTAGTACATCGTGTGCGTGAAACAGGATCTGTAATTCCTGACAAAAGAAAAGATGCAGTTATTGAACGTCGTATCCGCACAGTCCAAAATGAAGAAGCAATTTTACAAGCTGCAGAAGATGAACCTTCTACTAGTATACGCAAAATTAGTAGGGAATTAAATATCTCGAAATCTACAGTACAGCGTGTATTAAAAGAAAACAGATTTCATGCGTATCATTTTACTGAAGTACAAAATTTATTACCACAAGATTATGAACGCAGAATGAGATTTTGTACATGGTTACTAGAACAGGAAGAAAATCAACGTGGTTTTGTACATAATATTTTATTTACGAATGAATCGTGTTTTACGCGTGAAGGCAGTTTTAATACTCATAATTCACATGTTTGGGCGAACGAAAATCCAAATTATTATAAATTGAGGAATTATCAGCGTCGATTTAATATGAATTTATGGGCTGGTATACTAAATGATACAATTGTGAGTTCTAATGTATTAATTACTTTAATTATTAGAAACACAATTTTCAATGTATTTTACTTATACAATAACTGTATACAAGTACGTACAATACTGATATTAAATTTCAGATTGGTCCTTTTAAAATGCCTGCAAGGCTAACTGGAAATATTTATACAAATTTTTTAAGAAATGATTTTATAAATTTGATAGAAGATATTCCATTAAACCAACGACAACAGATATTTTTTCAACACGATGGAGCACCACCACATATTTCTTTAAACGCACGCCGCGTATTGGATGCAAATTTTCCAGCGAGATGGATAGGACGTGGAGGTCCTATAAATTGGCCGGCAAGATCACCAGACTTAACGCCTTTAGATTATTTTTTATGGGGTACTTTGAAGGAATACACTTATCGAGAAGATATAAACGACCGTGAAGAACTTGAGGGCAAAATTATTGAAGCAGTTGCGACTATAACACCACAAATGATACGAGATGCAGGGCGGAATTTATTAAGACGTGCACAATTATGTATACAATGTGATGGTAGACATTTTGAACATCTTTTATAAATAAGTATAAAAATTTATTTTAATCTAAATGATAAATTCTGTATTGAATTGTAATTTAAATAATTTCTGTATTCTGTATTCTTGTAATTCTGTATTCTGTATTTTGTATTCTGTATTCTGTAATTTTGTAAAGTTACGGCCGGCTTATGTAATTTCTTATCTAGCAATAAGTTTATTTTAAATTATCAAATGTTACATAAAAAATAAATAATTTTATTATTAATAAAATTTATTATTAATAAACTGAAATGTAATTCAATAGAAAGACAAGTAGAAACATATGTATTTCTTATTAAATAACTTTATTATTAATTAAAGTAAAATTATGTATTTTTATTTTATGTTCTGTTTATTAGCACTTATTAATAAACAAAAATGTAATTCATTAGTTTATATTTATCTGTACATTTTTACCACCAGAATCATCATCCATTTATGATAAAATACATATGACAGTTTTGACAGTTCGATACGTATCACATTTTACATAATTAATATTCATGTCTTTTACTCTGCTATTAATATTATTACATTTAATTAATAATTTACATATTCCAATAAAGATAAGAAGCAATTACAACAACGCAGACAATACGTATGCAAAATTATATCAGTTTTGATCATAGAATTCATGCGCTTGAAAGCACCTTCACTACTGTGCAATGTGACATGACTGAGCGCGCGAATTTCAGTCAACTTGATTGGCCAACTTTGAACACTTCCATAAAATAATTATAAAATTCGTCAAATAACAATAACGTTTCTAACATCTACAACGAGAGACAAATTCGGGAAACGATGAGCGTTTATCCATATGTCACGTGCGTTTTTTATATTTATATATTTTCGTCTATATATATTTATTTATTTATAAAACATAATTTTTTCTCACATAAATGATCAACATTATTTTGTATTCACATATTGTCCGCTCAAAATGCTTTTATAAATGACTATTACAGATTCGCTGCTTAAATGTGCCGCTCAGTGTGACGTAAGTTTGGACAAGTCACTGATTGGCTGGTTTTGGAAATATGCGCAAGAGCATACCCTTGTATTTATACCATGGCCGTAATCACGGGTAGAGACGTGAAGTACCTCTTTCCTCAAAGCGACTTGAAGGCTCTCTGGAAAGATGAGGAATATTCTCAACACTACGAATAGGCGTTCTCTGCTACTGGAGCCCGGAAGGGCGTTTATTATTTCCGTAACTACTTTGAGCCCAAAAGAAAAACTTGGTTCCACAAGTGGAAGGGAAATAGAAAGGGGATTGTCTCTATTAACAGGCTAAGAGCGGATCACACTTTGCTGGCAGAGAGTTTGTGGATGCATAATATCATTGATTCTTCTGCATGTGACTGTGACGAAACCAACTAATCGATAAATCACGTGTTCTCTCTGGCAGTGCCCCATTTTGGATAATTATAGAGTCTCATTGATCAGGTTAATATCTGAGGTCATCCCAGTTGGGTCTTATTCTCTAGAGCAGCTCTTGCATTCTATGGATATCGGTGTGATTTCGGTGCTTATTGATTTTATAAAGGTTATTCCTTTCAGAATATAATGAACCATTTTCTGTGTGGATTGAATTGTGCATGTGTTGTACAGTTTAGTTTTAAGTTCGGACAGTAAGTTTAATTAATTTAATGGTCGAGAAAGTCTTGACGATTAATCTGACCAAAACCAATGGTCACGACATTAGCCAAACGTTGTCGAATATAAAAATAGAGTCTTTCTCGTTAATTTATTTAGTTTTTAAGTTACCGTCCTATATTGTAATACTCACAAGGGAACGGTCGGGGGTGTCCGAGACCGATTTGGATGCGCTTTGGATATGTTGTTGAGCATAAAAAAATATTAGACTCGTATTTTTTTTTTGCGGCTTATCTCGACGTTTAGGGGTTGAAACAACCCCTCGAAAATAACGGATTTTATAGTTTTTAGCGAATATCTTCGAAAATATAAGGCGTATGAAAAAAAGTTTGGGACAAAAGGTTTATAGCTTTTTGTGCTCTTTACAATGGCGTAATCAGATTTTTCAAATTTGTCACATTTTTTAATTTAACCCCACCCCCACCTATTATTTTTGCCAAATATAACAATTTTTCCAACGCAAATTTAAGAGCGTCAAATGCCAAATACATCCATGTGTATTTTTATTATGATACCATTATTAGATTTTTGGCAAGACGAGATGATATGTGGTATAGGCGTCGCGCTGTAGGTAGGTGTTGCGTTATTTCTGTTCAAGTTGCGCCGTACGCTTAAAAATTTCCATTTCAACTCCGGGATGACCGAAAGCGCTGATGCGAAGGCCAGCGCAAGGCTATTTCGAGAGTCCTGGACTAGCAACGGAATGTCGACTCCGATATTATAAATACCACCGCCGAATTGTAAGATCGAGCGGGCAGTCGCAAATTTGAACGTGCGTCACATTAACCGCTACAATAATACACTATCCCAATTATAACTCCGGGACAACCGAAAGCGCTGATGCGAAGGTCAGCACTAGGCGCTGACAGCGAGGAGTTTACGCTATTTCGATAGCGTTAGCACGAAAATAAATAAGCAGGAAGTCCGGAAGGTTATATGGAGTAGGGGAAAGCCTTCGCGCGTTCTGAAGGAAGGCACGGACGGACGGCAGATAGATTTGAGTCGCTGAGCGAGAAGTACATAACATAATTTGGAGAGAGAGAGAGGTGAATAGTTGAAAGCAGTGAAAGTTGCAGAAAGTAGCATTATTACATTGTATGGATTAAACTTCATTCTGAAAGATATTAAAATTAAATATTTGTCTCGAACTTTAATTATATAAATAAAAAACGCACTTTATAATTAATGGAGTGGTCTTTGTTAGGTTTGATACCGTCTCTTTCCAATTTGCGACTGCCCGCCCGATACAATTCGGCGGTATTTATAATGTCGGAGTCGACATTCCGTTGCTAGTCCAGGACTCTCGAAATAGCCTTGCGCTGGCCTTCGCATCAGCGCTTTCGGTCATCCCGGAGTTGAAATGGAAATTTTTAAGCGTACGGCGCAACTTGAACAGAAATAACGCAACACCTACCTACAGCGCGACGCCTATACCACATATCATCTCGTCTTGCCAAAAATATAATAATGGTATCATAATAAAAATACACATGGATGTATTTGGCATTTGACGCTCTTAAATTTGCGTTGGAAAAATTGTTATATTTGGCAAAAATAATAGGTGGGGGTGGGGTTAAATTAAAAAATGTGACAAATTTGAAAAATCTGATTACGCCATTGTAAAGAGCACAAAAAGCCATAAACCTTTTGTACCAAACTTTTTTTCATACGCCTTATATTTTCGAAGATATTCGCTAAAAACTATAAAATCCGTTATTTTCGAGGGGTTGTTTCAACCCCTAAACGTCGAGATACGCCGCAAAAAAAAACACGTGTCTAATGTTTTTTGATGCTCAACAACATATTCAAAGCGCATCCAAATCGGGTAGGTTCTAAATCGGGTTTTTTCGACCAATAAACGTCGAGATAAGCCGCAAAAAAAAAATACGAGTCTAATATTTTTTGATGCTCAACAACATATCCAAAGCGCATCCAAATCGGTCTCGGACACCCCCGACCGTTCCCTTGTCACTGTTATGCATATAATGCACTTAATGTACAAAGTTTAGTGTATTAGTGTATAAAGTGGAAGCCCCTTTTCACCGACATTCGTGGGCTCGTGCATACACACATTGTAAGAAAGCTCCTTATAAAATGTACATTTTGTTCATACTGTACTGGCCAGATGGCGTTGCCAAGGCCTCTCCTTTTACTCTCCTTTTATACTAATAAATAATAGATTATTTGCGAGCACGCCACGTGTATGGTGCGTTTCTCTTCCTTCCTTCCGTCGTTACGAACACGAATAATATATGGTGGCAGCGTCGTACTTACGCCAAAAAAGTGCGAGAAACAAAAGTGCAAATTTTTGTGCATTTAAGAATGCCGGGATTGAAACCGGGAATTTTCCGTTTTTCGTAAATAAGATACGCACGGGCGGACGGGCGGCAAGATGTCGAACACAGTGATTGTGCAACCTAGTGTGGCCCTGCCGTTTGATTTCAATAATCCGCAGAACTGGAACACGTACAAATCTCGATTTAGCCGTTACTGTATCGTGGCGGGAGTGAAAAAGTCCGAGCATCAAGTGAATTCACTACTGTGAATTCACTACTGTACACAATAGAACCGAGGGTGGAAACCATCTTTACTTTGTTCAATCTGAATGCAAGCGAGGCGAAAAGCATAGATAAGTGAAGGAAAAGTCCGATGGATTCTTCAATGGAAGGAAGAACATTTATGAACAAGCAAGATTCGGGAACGTCGGTAACGTTCCCCGTACTTGCCAGCCGTGACGTCTTTCCCCCCGAGGGAGGGAGTGCAGGCCTTTAGAGACCCGCAATAATAACGGCTGGTAGAGGGGATCCGCCTAGTCGCGGGGATTTACTTCCCCGCGGCGGATTCTCTCTGCCTCCTCCTTGGCGGACATCACTTGCCCGCAAAAGGCCGTGAATGCCCGCCACTTACTTTCGTCCCCGACTATTGCCGCCACAATAGCCGGGAGGGAGAGGTCTTCGCCGACCTCCCCCTGTAGGACACGGCGTTGCGCGCTCCACGCCGGGCATTCGCTCAGCGTGTGGCGCGCCGTGTCCCTCTCCTCTTCGTCGCAGTGGTGGCACTTCGTTGTGGCTTCCTTCCCAATACGGTGCAGGTACACACCGAAACACCCGTGTCCGGTGAGCACCTGCACCGCGTGATACGATAACCCGCGTCTCCGACTGTCTAACTAATCCGATAGACAGGGTCGGATGGCATCGACGGTCCTCTGTCTCCATTCAGGGTTTATCAGGTACTCCTGCCAACGCCTGATGAGGGCCGCCCTCTCCTGGAGTCTGATCGCCGTACGAGCCCTGGGTAGGTCGATGGTAGGTCCCCCCGCTTGCAGCTCCCTCGTACGCCGATGGACTTCGGTGTACTGTCGAGCCGCAAGCAGTAAAGGGGGGAGACCCGCCAGGGTCGTGGCCGCCGCGTGTGAGACCGTGCAATACGCTCGTGACACTCTCAGCGCGATGGTCCGCTGCATCTGCCTGAGCCGTGTCTGTAATGGACGCGACTTTTCGGCTACGGGCGCCCACACCGGGGCGCCGTAGAGTGCCACGGCGTGCACGGTCATGGCGTACAGTCGGCGAGCCCTGCCGCCGCCCCTCCCAGGTTTGGCATGAGCCTAGCGAGGCCATTTGCCACGCTCAGAACTCTGGGAGTAAGGCGAGCGAAATGCTCGCCGAAACTCCAGTTGCCATCCAACCAGAGGCCGAGTACCTTCATACTAGCCCCTACGGGGACGCGGGTCCCCTCGACGTTTATTTGGGCCGCTGGTGGCTGCCCCACTTTCTTCCTGTCGTGGAAGAAGACTATCTGAGTCTTGTGGGGAGCCACCTTGAGGCCCAATTCCTTCATTGCAGCCACAACTGCCGCCACTGCGACGTTGGTCTTGGCAATGGCCTCCTCCCATGTATCGCCCTCTACTCCCAGGAATGTGTCGTCGGCAAAGCCGCTCAACCAACATCCCGGGAGGAGGGCGATACGAAGTACGTAATCGTACCCTATGTTCCACAAGAGTGGTCCTAGGACCGACCCCTGCGGAACACCCCGCACGACCAGCTTGATTCTTACTACGCCGTCTTGGTCAATATAGGCCAATTGCCTGTCCCGGAGATAGTCGTATAAAACGGCTATGATATAAGGAGGGACTCCATGGTACTCCAATGCCCTCCTTATCGTCGGCCATGGCAGGGAGTTGAAAGCGTTCTCGACATCGAACGACGTGCCGAGAACTACCCTGCCGGCCTCCGCCGCGGCTTTCGAGAGAGCCATGATGCGCAAGATGGCATCGACCGTGGATCTCCTCTCTCGAAAGCCGTACTGGTCCCGCGATAAGTCGGGACCAGTCCGGGACAGGTGTTGGACGATTCGGTCGGCTAGTATCCTCTCGAACAATTTGCCGACCTCGTCCAACAAACAAATTGGCCTATATGCCGACGGCTGGTCGGCGGGTCTCCCCTGTTTAGGGAGGAGGACCAATTTTGCCCTTTTCCAGGCCTGGGGGAACCGGCCATACCTGAGACACTTTGTGAACAAGTCTTTCACGTGCTCGGCCAGCTCCCCCGTGGCCAAAGACCACGCTTTCCCTGGAACTCCGTCCGGACCGGGGGCCTTTCCTGCCTTTAACTTTTTGGCTGCTTTCCGCATTTCATCCATGGTCACCCCGAGCTCCTCGTCCCACTCCACCTCTGGTGGAGGGGAACCGCCGTTCTCCCTCTCCCCGGGGTCGTCCGGGAAGAGGATATCTACTACTCTCTCTAGGAACTCGGGGGCCATGGATTCCGTCGCCGGGGGCGCCCAGGTCCTCATTTTGTTGAGGACCATTTTATAGGGGCGCCCCCACGGATCCCGGTCCAGTTCCAGCAGGAGCTCCTGCCACACGTGGTCCTTGACCCGCCTGATGGCCTGGGAGTAGAGCTGCTTGGCGGAGCGATACTCCACTCCCGCAGCTTCCATGCGACGTGGATCCCGGTCTTGGACCCTTCTGGCCCTGGTCCACTGTCGCCTGGCGCGGACGGAGGAGCGCCTCAACTCGGCGATCTCCTCCGTCCACCAGTAAGCTGCTTTGCGCCGTTGGGGGCGGGATCGGGGCATTCCGGCGTCGCACGCCTGTTTCATTAGGTCCCCGATCCGCCCAGCCAACGCTTCCACATCCTCTGACCTCCCCAGGACATCCTCCACCCACAGCGATGTATGGATGGAGGCCCTGTAGAGGTCCTCGTCTAGCTTCCTCCACGCCCATCTGGGGAAGCGTTCCTCCGCTTCCTTGCGACGGATCTGGACCTCCGGAAGGGTGACCGGGAGACTCACCTCTATAAAGAGGTGATCCGACAGCGTTTCTATCTCCTCGGCCACCCTCCAACCCTTTACCTGGCGGGCTAAGTGGGGGCTGGCCCAAGTCAGATCGACAATGGACCCCCCACGTTGCCTCACACAGGTTTGCATACTTCCGGAGTTTAGAACCACTAGGCCCAGACCCGCCGCCCAATCCTCGAGGACCCTGCCTCTAGCACTCGTGGCCGGGGAGCCCCACAACACCGATTTGGCGTTGAAATCCCCGGCCACGATTACTTGCTGTTGAGGCAGGATCCTCTCCAGGGAGACCCTTAGGTCCTCCAGTGTCGCCTCGTACGTGGCCATGTCGACCGTGGGGGATATATATACCCCCACCACGTGTACACGGCCCCACTTGACGATCACAAACCCATTGCCCGCCTCAACGCGAGAGCAGGCAACGGGCTCGTCCGTCATCATCCAGGTTATCGCTACCAAGTCGCACCGGCTCCCCACCCACAAGGCGTGGTTTTGCGGAATCCGATACGGCTCGGCAGCCACTCCTAGGCCGCACCCCCGCTCCATCATTGTTTGAATAAACATGTCTTGAGAAGCGGAGGTGTGATTTAAATTGGCCTGTAAGAGGCGATGCAGGGGCATTTTTAGTAGTACTCATCGGAGTCCTCTGCCCCTGCATCTACCTCAGTTCCCCCTGTGGGAACATCCACTGGTCGTGTGTCCTCCTCCGCTACTGGACCTGTTCCAAGGTCAGCGGTATGGGCCAGCGTCGGCTCTAGGGTATTTTGCTCCGACGCTGCCTGGTCCATGTCTACTTCTACTGTGGCCGGTGTCACTTCGGGCTTCCCAACGATGGGCTCCCGAATGATTACCGGCTCTAGAACAATGATGGGCTCTGGAGGTGGCAGTTGCAGTTGCTGTTGCTGCCGCGTCTGCCGAGTATCCTCCCCCTTGCCTCTGTTCTTTTTCCTGCGCTGGGGCAAGGGCCTGTCCTCCGGCTTGCCGCTATCTGCTGCGGGGGCCGACCTCTTCACCGGTTGCTTAATTGCGATCGGAATGTTTACTTTCTCCACCCCGATGATTCTGGGAACTGGACGGGAGGGCTCGGGCTCAACCTCCACCTCCATTTCCTCATTGTTCCTGCTCGTTGTAGGTCGCGTTCTCGTTGGACCTGCCGCTGCCCTTGGTTTGACCCGCTTATTTACGGACGTGCAAGCTTTCCCGCCCGCACGATGTCCCGCCGGCCTTCCCTTGTCGGCACAGACCGGGCAATTAGGCTTTGCTTTGCAATTCCTTGCCAAGTGATCTGTGCCGCCACATCGGTAGCACTGAATGCTACGATCGACTGTGCTTGTGCACTGGGCCCTCACGTGGCCCCCCTCCAAGCACCTGAAGCATTGGAGAGGGCGCACGTCAAGGCCTGCACCCGGCCAGAAACCAGCCCACCTGCAGCTTCCTATCCCTCTGGATAATATTATATGCTGCAAGTGGGCATCTGACCCACGCCGTATTCAGTCCGTTGGTGCCTCTCCTCATAGGACCAACTTGGACCTGAGTCAGCGCGCAGCCTCCCTTTTCGGCGATTGCTGCGGCTAACTCCGCCTCCGTGATCGAGTCCTCCAGGTCTAGGACCCTAACTTCGCCAGATTTAACTGGCCTCCCGATCTTTATTCTTGGGCGGTTCTCGAAGAGACCGACCAGTTGGTTCGCGAGGGCGTCCGCCAGAGCCGCGTTACCCTGGCCGGGAACCTCTATAATGAGGGCCCCGGTCTGTGCTCTCTTGGGTATCAGCGCCGCTGTGAACCCCAGTTCCTGGAGATTCACCTTTGCGCGCGCTTCGCGTAGTATCTCCTCGTACTTGCCGTCCTGGCTAGTAATCGTGACTGCCGCATTTCTTGGCAGCCTCTTCTTTCCTCTTTTCTTGTCTGTCGCGGCAGGTTTGTTCCCTGATGGGTTAGCCTGCCTATTCAGTCCCGCCTTGTTAGCCGGCTTAGGGAGAGCGCTCGCCCTGTTTCCCCCTGATCCAGGTTGCGCGCCACTCTTGCCTATCTTTCCCTTTTTCCCCACCGTGACCCAAGCCGTTGGGTTGGTGGATCCGGTGTTTCTGGCAGGGGTGCTGTTTGCCGCAGGTTTTCCCTTACCTGCGGCGTTGCTTGCTGCCTTTTCCGCGTATGTAGGTTTCGACTCCGGTTTATTGTTAGGCTTGGGATTGGATCCGCTTGTTTTGCCCTTACCGGAGCCTCCTGCCGCTTGCCCGCTCTTGCCCTTCGCATTATTCGCTTGCTTCGGGGCTGGTGCGGTTTGTTTGCCCTTCCCGGTCTGCTTGGGTGCGATCGTCGTCGCGTTGTCCTTCCCAATGCGCAAGCTGGCGGCCAGGTTCTTAATCAGACCCTCCATCCTTCCCGTGAGTGCATTCAGTAGTCTCTCCTCCAAGTTTTGGGACTGCGCCTGGATTTGGCTTTGACCCTCCCGTTCGGGTTGATTTGGTGGGGTAGCCTCCTCCAGTAGCGCCTTGTTCCCGCATACCGCCGGCCTGTACACCGGCGGCATGCCCTTCTTCTGAATTTCTAGGAGGATTTGCTGTCTCCGTGCCTCAGCTTCCTCCGCCTCCTTCGCTTTCCTAATCCTCTCGGCGAGGCTTGCTCCTTCCTCCTCGTCTGAGGAATCCGGGATCATACGTTTGTTTATCCCTCTCGTCTTTCTCCTCGTTGCTCCTCCACCAGCAGGTGATCTTGGAGGGGTGTTGTCCACCGTTTCGTCCACCTCCATCTGTCCTTTCTCTGGGGATGGCAGTCTCCTCTCCACCATCTCCCTCAGCTTCGCGTTGTCCTTCCTCAAGGAGGAAATTTGTGCTCGAAGCTCCTCCAGCTCGATATCTCTGGATATCTGATCTCCGCCGTCCCGCGAACGACTGACCATGTGTGTTATGGCCGCCGTGACCGTGGCTGCGGCGTCAATCAGACTCTTTTTGTCTGTTCCCTTGAGGCTGGCCGCTGTCGTGCACACCTTGTCGACTTTGCGTACAGCCTCGAGGATCCTCTCGGGGAGGTCGACCGTTGGGGCTGACTTTAGCTCCTCCAGTCTTTGTCTTTCCCTGCGCTTTCTATTTGTAGAAAGGTTCGCCGCCACTGTGGGATCGTCCAGCTCCTGGATTCTCCTTTTCTCCTTCTCGTACTCCTTCTTTGCTAGCGCTACCTTCTTCTCGGCGTAGTCGCCCGTCGTGACGGGTCTACCCCTTCCTCTAGTAACGCTTCCGTCCCTGGTTGCGGACTCCGATGCGGCCTCAGAATCCGTGGGATCGACCTCTTCTTCCGTGGAGCTGCCCTCGTTCACGGATATTACGTCGTCCTGGGCGCTGTCCCTGGTTCTGTCCGCCTTGTTCAGGAACTTCCTTGACTCGGCGAGCAGCGAGTCAGCGTCGGTTCCTTTCCTCCTCAGAGTGACTGCCAGGGTGGGAGGATTCCCATCCCTGGTATCTGAGGGAGCGCTCTTGTTATGCGCGCTCATCGGTTCTCTCGCGGACTTCTTGGTAGTCCTGCTGGTGTTTCTAGACCCTTGTTGGGTCTGGAGATCCCTCCCACTCTCTCGCTGAGAGTCGGCCGAAGAACCTTGATCCCGACTCTCTGCCCACGTCTTATTGATGTTTAAAGGTGAATGTTGCATTATAATATCTCCTCCCTTACCCCCCACGGCTCCGTCTGTCAGGGCATGCCCTCACCGACCGGCTGTACCGCCGGCCGGGCCCCGAGTTCCCCCGGGGGACAGACTACACCGCTGTCCCGGAATGTACATCGGGACGGGTCCCTGCCCCTTACTCCCCCGCGGGCGCAGCTCATCAAGGGGCTAACGCACCGCGGGCTTTCGGGGGTCCCTTGCCTCCGACAACGAGGGCACCGTGGGGGGCGTTGCCACGACGGGAGGGGACTCCCCCGACGTTCCGGGCGTAGGAGGCTGCAACCCCTCCACCGCCCTTCCCGCCGAGGGAGCCGGCAATGCATCCGGGGTCGCCGGCCGAGGAAACCCTCCGCACCGACGCCCCTATCGCCCGCTGACGGACTCAGGGTAGGGGAACACCCCACCATACACCTGCCGCGCGCTAAGCCTGACGGGGGAGCGGATCCGGCCGAGAGTCTCGATCCCGGCCCCCACCCCCGCCCGCCGCCCGCGACAGGCCAGGGCACAGGGTGCCCCCAGATGTCGCAGTCATCCGTCAACGAGCTTCCGCTCGCGCCTCCGGTCCTTGCGTCCGGAGGCCAGACCCGCCGACCCCGACCTCGGAATACGTCCGAGCGGCTCGACGGGTCTCCCACCCAGATCGCCCCGGCCCCGACCTCGTAGTACTTTCGAGCGGCCCGAGACGACCCTCCGCGCTCGGGGAACCGTGGGACCACGTCCCTGGTGTGCAATCCCCTCGCGCGGGCCTGCCCCCCACCGAACCCAGCACCACGTACTGAGCCGAATGAGAGGCGGTTATCCCCCCCTCCTAGGAGAGAGGGGATCCTCGCGGCTCCTCGGAAGGGCGATCTAGACCCGCAGCGCACGCGACCTAAGTCGCGACGCCTCCGTCCGGAGACGGAGCGCGGGCCTTTTGACCCCTCACCCGAGGGAACCACGGCCGACTCTACCCCCACCCGCAAAGGGATACCCCGAGCCACCCCCCTGCCGGAGCACCGGCGTGCAATGGGTGAGTGGCCCAACCCCGGGATGGGGCGACGTAAGACGGGAAGTGCGCTCGCCGAGCCCCAGGGCCGAACGAATGCCGGACCGGGCCATTGCCCGAGAGATCCGACATCCGCGACCAGCCCAGGGGCGAGGCGAGCGACCCCCGCCGCTACCTCACTCCCCAAGGGAAACCTGCTCCCTCCTCGAACCTGCCGGAGCACCGACGTGCAATGGCCGAGAAGGGACCCCTATTCCCCGTGGTTTTTTATCGAGGTTTTCCTTTCTCTAGGTCGGCGGGAGGAGTAGAAACTCCCCCCTAACGGTCCCGACCGACCGGGCGTTTGCAGTCAGGGTCGCCATCCCCTACCGGCCGTTGAAATCCAGGTGGGCGGGACCCGGAATTACGTCCGAGTTTTCCCGGACAACCCGCTCCGCCCTGACCCGGACTCCTAAGCAGGGCAGCCGGTCCCCCGGTTTTCTGTCAGGGTTTTCCTTCCCTTAGGTCGGTTAGGAGAGCAAAGGCTCTTCCCTCACGGCCCCGACCGGCCGGACAGTTGTTTATAGAGGTAGTCTGCCTCGCGAGTCCCCCGGGGGGGACTGCCCGGCCTCCGCCATCCGTCAGGATGACGAAGGTTACGGTCTGACGTGCTCGGGACCCCGGGTGCGCAAGTACCCGTAGTGGGGAAGGCTCCTAGGGACTTCTAAGAGTCCCGGGTGGCTTCCCCCACCCCCTGGGGGGAACCTAACCTTTTTTTTTTTTTACTTGGGGAAATCTTCAACTGCTGGGTTCCCGAACCTGACTAGCAGGTCCGGTGTATGGCCCAGCAGCCCCCTCTGGTGTTGGAGGGGGCAGACCCCCTCGCCCTCCTGGAAGAGAGACGAGGGGAGTGTGGGATTCCACGGGAACCTAGGCTCCCGTGACCTACCCACTAAAACCCCAAGGGTAACGACCGTGCGTCTTAAGGGTGCACCCGGGAACTAATTACTAATACTTCCGGGTTACTCCCGACGCCTAATCCTGACTGGACTGTCCTTTCGCGGGCGTTTGCCCGTTGCTCTGTGAGCTTAGTTTCTATCTGTGGCGGAGCGTGGCACCACCCACCCCGCCACACCTCCCGTTGTTGTGGGAGTTATGTTCGACGCCACGTTTCCAGCCGTGACGCCGAACCTCCCGTCCTCCGAGCTGTCTTTTCACGGGCAACCCGAAGGTACGGTACCTCTCTTGCCGTTGGTGAGGACGGCACTTCTCCCCTAGGTGTAGGGAAGCCAGCTGGGCCAGCTGGGCTGTGCAATCTCCAAAGGAGTGCATGGAAGATTTTATCACAGATCTGTGTAAGTTGACTGATTCATGTGAATACGATTCATGTGAACTTTCGCGAGCAGTTGAGTTGCGATCGGATTGTAGTGGGCGTTGCCGATCGACGCCTCTCCGAAAAGTTACAGCTCGTCAATGGATTAGATTACAGAAAGACTGTGGGAGTGGCTAGGAGCCACGAGACAGTGCAGAAACAAAACCAATTGTTATGCTCCGAAGCAGCAGGAGCTGGAAGTGAATCGCAAAAGAAAAGCAAAGGGCGGAAGGAGAGGAATCTCTCCACTACTGATGGAAGTGTTTTGATTATGGGAGCGACAAGAAGCACTCCAAAGAAGCTTACCCCGCTCACGGTACAAAGTGCAATAAGTATGATAAAGTCGGTCATTGAGCGAAAGTGTGCAAATCCGAGAAGACAAATGCAAACCTTGAGAACGTGAAACCGAAGATCGTCAAGTAGATGACTCTCGCAAACCCGTTCTTTGTGGCAACAGTGTCGGTGAGCCAATCACGAGCTCAGACGGACGACCCGTGGCGAGTGGAAGTGGCCGTCGATGGCGTTATAGTGTGCTTTCATCTGGATCCTGGTGCGGATGTGACCATAATCATGGATCGCGTTTATTTGGAGAATAAGAAAATTTTCGGCAAACTACACACTGCGGACCGTAACTTGGGAAGTGGTTCTCGTGATGCATGGAAGTGCCTTGGCATGTTCTGGACCCAAGACAGCGAAGAGAATGGCCAGTTCGAAATAGGAGACCGCCACAAAGATATGGGGATCACGAATTAGGTGATTAATAGGTAACATTCCTTTGCGGAGAGGGAAAGAGTGTTATGTTATACGCGTTGCGAGATGTCGTTCAAAAGTCGCGCGCGATTGCAATTACCACGATCAAGTACATCAAGACGATACAGAGCGGTACGACGGGTCGCGCGTCTGCCGGCGTCAGGGGCACGCTGGGGCACGCTGCGTAGTCGTAAATTATGTAAGCTGACATTACCGACTTATCGAGTAGGTCGCGCGCTTTTCTCTCTTAATTGTGAAAAAATATTGATAAAAATGTTAAGCGCGAACACTCTTGTATTAAAAATATCTTTATTTTTGAAATGTTAAGTATTTAAATGAGATTACATATGTATTGTAGGTTAATTATTATCGGCCGCTGAGCTTTTCTTAGATATAATTAATTAATGAAGATTAAATATATCTATATAAATAATTTTTTGACTGTTAATATTTAAACTGTTTTTTTATCGGTTTGATATAAAAATATGTTTTAATTGTTATAGATATTCGATAAATAACTGTAGAACATAGCAAAGAGCGATTCTCTCCAAATTTTTAGGCAATCACGTTCTTGCGATAACAAAACGATTCAGCAAGTATTTGCGAGGGGACGCGGTTTCCTTTAATTGTTATTAATTTTTTATTAATAATTTATTCAGCAGCGACCGATAGCAAAGAACGATTCTCTCCAAATTTTTAGGGGATTACGTTTTTGTGATAACCAAACGATTCAGCAAGTATCTGCGACAAGACGCGGTTTTCTTTAATTGTTATTAATTTTTTATTAATAATTTATTCTGCAGCGACCGATAGCAAAGAACGATTCTCTCCAAATTTTTATGGAATTACGTTCTTGTGACAACAAAACAATTCAGCAAGTATTTGCGACAAGACGCGATTTCCCTTAATTGTTATTAATTTTTTATTAACAATTTATGCTCTAGTGGTCGTTCTCGATCTTTGTTATCACAAGAACGTAATTCCCTAAAAATTTGGAGAGAATCGTTCTTTGCTATCGACCGTTAAAAAATAAATGGTTAATAAAAAATTAATAACAATTAAAGGAAACCGTGTTCCCTCGCAAATACTTGCTGAATCGTTTTGTTATCGCAAGAACGTGATTACCTAAAAATTTGGAGAGAATCGCTCTTTGCTATGTTCTACAGTTATTTATCGAATAATCTATAACAATTAAAACATATTTTTATATTAAAACGATGAAAAAAATTATTATTGAATAATGAGAATATACTGTTCTTGATACAACTATACAAATTTTTCATGTAAGCAAGTTATCTTTGTCTCTAACACTATGTAATCTCATTTGAACATTTAATATTTCAAAAATAAAGATAGTTTTAATACAAGAATGTTCTTTCTTTAGTGTGCATAAGAAGGTATTTTATTTAAAAATTTGTTTCATATCTATATGTAAATAATTATTTATTAATTTCTTACAATGTATTTATTTTACAGGATATGTTCTACATGTCCACCATTGTTCTCCAAACACAATGCGACTTTCCGCATAAAATTTTGTCGCACTCCACTTAATGTGACAGGTGTAATGTCGCGACTTGCTACCCGTATTCTTGCAATTAACTCGTTGCGATTCATGGGTAATGTCTTATATACCTGATCGCGTATAAAACCCCATGCAAAAAAGTCCAAAGGCGTGAGATCAGGTGATCGCGGTGGCCACTCGTGCAGATCACTGTAAATGCCTATCCACCTGTTTGTAAATCGACGATTCAAAATCGTACGGGCGAGAACGGAAGTATGGGCTGGATGGCCGTCTTGTTGGAAGATGATGTTTGGGCGGATGTGTAATGAAACATCTTCCAACAAACCGGGCAGTGTTTCCTCCAGAAACTCGGAATATACTTCTGCCGTGACATTTATATGTTCAGGGAAAAAGTACGGTCCGATAATCGTATCGTCCACAATCCCCATCCAAACGTTGGTTGACGTGAAATCTTCCCTGGACGTGCGTTTCTTTTATGCAGTGGGGGTTCTCTTCCGCGTAATGGTGTTCATTATGGCGATTAATCATGCCATCACTGCGGAAAGTGCTCTCGTCTGTCCATAATATACTCCGCAGAAAGTAGTCATCCTCAATATCATCAATATCGTCAATCTGTATGATATAAAGGTACAATAATGTATCTACGTATTTTTTTCATGTTTTTTATGCCTTTTTTGCAATTTATTAGAAATTATTATTAGTTTTCTGTTTATTACTTAGGTTGACATTTTATCGCGCAGACTTTAGAAGAAACGGTGATATGATTAGCACGATATAAAAAACGCGTCAACGAGAAATATTCGATAAACGAAAGTTATTTACCACGATTTCGTATGAAAGCTTAAAATATAACTAATACATTATTAAACTATATAATTTACCTGTTCTGAGACCCAATCACAATATCTTTCTCGACGGAGCAAATCTTGGGGGAGCAACATTTGAGTTGTGTGTCTCTTGTAAGGATGCATTCTTAAATCTTTCTTAATAATTCTATGCGCCTTGTTATGGTCCATACCGAGATCATATCCGATACTTCTCGTGCGCGTGTGCGGATTTTCTATAATTGCTTCTCTCACTTGATTGATAGTTTCTTCCGGGATGATGATTATTTCGTGCGCGTGTTGACGCGTGTAACGTGCCATGCTGGACAAGGCGAGTTAATATGGTATGGAAATACCCGTGTGCCGGGTGCCGCTTTTCAGGAAAGCGCTCAGCGTACAAAATTGCGGCCTGCCTTCCATTTTTACGACATTCGCCGTAGATTAATAACATATTGGCCAACTCTTCGTTAGTATAACGAGGACGCTCCATCGTTCACCGCGTTTTCAACTTCGATAATCTTTTGTCCGTCTACGATCTGACGTTTTTAAAACAGACGAGTGCATTTTCCGCAGTGATGGCATGATTAATCGCCATAATGAACACCAATACGCGGAAGAGAACCCCCACTGCATAAAAGAAACGCACGTCCAGGGAAGATTTCACGTCAACCAACGTTTGGATGGGGATTGTGGACGATACGATTATCGGACCGTACTTTTTCCCTGAACATATAAATGTCACGGCAGAAGTATATTCCGAGTTTCTGGAGGAAACACTGCCCGGTTTGTTGGAAGATGTTTCATTACACATCCGCCCAAACATCATCTTCCAACAAGACGGCCATCCAGCCCATACTTCCGTTCTCGCCCGTACGATTTTGAATCGTCGATTTACAAACAGGTGGATAGGCATTCACAGTGATCTGCACGAGTGGCCACCGCGATCACCTGATCTCACGCCTTTGGACTTTTTTGCATGGGGTTTTATACGCGATCAGGTATATAAGACATTACCCATGAATCGCAACGAGTTAATTGCAAGAATACGGGTAGCAAGTCGCGATATTACACCTGTCACATTAAGTAGAGTGCGACAAAATTTTATGTGGAGAGTCGCATTGTGTTTGGAGAACAATGGTGGACATGTAGAACATATCCTGTAAAATAAATACATTGTAAGAAATAAATAAATAATTATTTACATATAGATATGAAACAAATTTTTAAATAAAATACCTTTTTATGCACACTGAAGAAAGAACATTCTTGTATTAAAACTATCTTTATTTTTGAAATATTAAATGTTCAAATGAGATTACATAGTGTTAGACAAAGATAACTTGCTCACATGAAAAATTTGTATAGTTATATCAAGAACAGTATATTCTCATTATTCAATAATAATTTTTTCATCGGTTTGATATAAAAATATGTTTTAATTGTTATAGATTATTCGATAAATAACTGTAGAACATAGCAAAGAGCGATTCTCTCCAAATTTTTAGGTAATCACGTTCTTGCAATAACAAAACGATTCAGCAAGTATTTGCGAGGGGACGCGGTTTCCTTTAATTGTTATTAATTTTTTATTAACCATTTATTCTCTAGCGGTCGATAGCAAAGAACGATTCTCTCCAAAATTTTAGGGAATTACGTTCTTGTGATAACAAAGATCGAGAACGACCACTAGAGCATAAATTATTAATAAAAAATTAATAACAATTAAAGAAAACCGCGTCTTGTCGCAGATACTTGCTGAATCGTTTGGTTATCACAAAAACGTAATCCCCTAAAAATTTGGAGAGAATCGTTTTTTGCTATCGGTCGCTGAATAAATTATTAATAAAAAATTAATAACAATTAAAGGAAACCGCGTCCCCTCGCAAATACTTGCTGAATCGTTTTGTTATCGCAAGAACGTGATTGCCTAAAAATTTGGAGAGAATCGCTCTTTGCTATGTTCTACAGTTATTTATCGAATATCTATAATAATTAATACATAATTTTATATCAAACCGATGAAAAAACAGTTTAAATATTAACAGCCAAAAATTATTTATATAGATATATTTAATCTTCATTAATTAATTATATCTAAGAAAAGCTCAGCGGCCGATAATAATTAACCTACAATACATATGTAATCTCATTTAAATACTTAACATTTCAAAAATAAAGATATTTTTAATACAAGAGTGTTCGCGCTTAACATTTTTATCAATATTTTTTCACAATTAAGAGAGAAAAGCGCGCGACCTACTCGATAAGTCGGTAATATCAGCTTACATAATTTACGACTACGCAGCGTGCCCCAGCGTGCCCCAGCGTGCCCCTGACGCCGGCAGACGCGCGACCCGTCGTACCGCTCTGTATCGTCTTGATACACCCTGTACAATAAAAGCGTAATCGCGAGCAGGCGCAGCAGTTACTCGCGAAGCGTGTGAGAACTGCGAATTGGAGCAGGTCCTTCGATACTTACTCGACTGGCTCGCACTTCGATTAGAAGTGCGCAATCCCTTGTAATAAACGGACGTATTCAAATAGCCTGTGAAATTACCTCCTGCCGCGTACACAACAATTTACATTACCTAAAGTAAAGTTATACATTTTGGGGCATAACGGAGCATTAGTCCACGGAGCATACATAATGCCTTGTGTTCTTAAAATGTTTTATTTATTTTTTCATACGCTATTAAGAAATACCTATGTTACGCAATATTGCCAAAGATCATTACACCAAATTTTAGTGTAATATATTATTTAATATATTACATTTTAATATAAAAATATTTATATTTTAATGAAAAAAATGTGTAGTGTAATAAGAGAAGTGTTATTAATTAACAATTATTATTAATTAAAAGTGTAATAATACATTTGGTATTTATGCATAAAAGGGGCCTCCTCTCCGATTTCAATGACCTTGATATATGTTGTCAAGGTTCATGACCCCAATGACCTTCAGAAGGTTTTAGCCGTCGCTCGTTATTCGTTAAAAAGTTATTAACCAAAAAAACTTTGGAAAATATAGCAGGTATTTTGAGTATTAGAAGGCATAAATGACTAATATATATGTCGAAATAGTTCACGCATAACGCACTTTCCACGCGAAACGAGGTGCCACATGGGTTCGTGACGCGCTTTACAAGCTTGTTTATATATATACATAATGAAGCATTATATATTTTCTATTAATTTACTATTAATACACATATTTTATGTCATCCATTAATACATAAAATGGGTCTCCCCCAATTATTTTAACATAGATGATCGACTAACTTATCTTGTTTAATACCACCTCTACTTAAACGAGCTTGTAAAGCGCGCCACGAACCCATGTGACAACTGGTCTCGCGTGGAAAGTGTATGCGTGAAACATATATGTTTTTTTTTTTTCGCATCTCGTATATATATATGTTACGCCCAAACACCGAAATCGCTCAGTGAGCGAAAAAAACATCCACAACACGTTGTGGACGTTGCTAATCGTCCACAACGCGATGTGTGCATTTGAGAAACGTCCACGACACGTTGTGGACGGTGCTGATTATTCACAACGCGATGTGTGCATTTGAGAAACGTCCACGACGCGTTCTGCATAACTTGCATGTACTTTAAGTTATAAAGCGAGGTCCACGCTGCCTACCGGCGGAGGTGGGTGCGGGAGGGGGGGCCAAAGGCCCCCCTTGCACCCCATCCCCGCGTGTGTGTGTGTGTGTGTGTGTGTGTGTGTGTGTGTGTGTGTGTGTGTGTGTGTAATAATTAATATAGTTTGATTTATTAGTAATAAATACGTTTTATTTGAGTAATTTATCTCTGTGTTTTCTAATTTTATATTATTCTCATAAATTCTCAAGTAAATTCGCTTTGTGAGTATATCAAGTTATGCAGAACGCGTCGTGGACGTTTCTCAAATGCACACATCGCGTTGTGGATGATCAGCACCGTCCACAACGCGTCGTGGACGTTTCTCAAATGCACACATCGCGTTGTGGACGATCAGCACCGTCCACAACGCGTTGTGGATGTTTTTTTCGCTCACTGAGCGATTTCGGTGTTTGGGCGTAACATATATACATAATGAAACATTATGTATATACACGGAAACCAGTTGTCACATGGGTTCGTGGCGCGTTTTATAAGCTCGTTTAAGTAGAGGTGGTATTAAACGAGATAAGTTAGTCGATCATCTATGTGAAAAGAATTGGAGGAGACTCATTTTATGTATTACTAGATGACATAAAATATGTGTATTCAGGAAATTAATAGAGAATATATAATGTTTCATTATGTATATATATAAACGAGCTTGTAAAGCGCGTCACAAACCCATGGGGCACCTTGTTTCGCGTGGAAAGTGTATGCGTAAACTATTTCGACATATATATTAGTCATTTATGCCTTCCAATACTCAAAATAGCTGCTATATTTTCCAAACTTTTTTTTGTTAATAACTTTTTAACGAATAACGAGCTACGGCTAAAACCTTCTGAAGTTCACTCGGGGTCATGACCTTGACAACATATATCAAGGTCATTGAAATCGGAGAGGAGGCCCCTTTTATGCATAAATACCATACATTCCTACATATATTCCTACATACAGGGTGATTCAAAACAACCCGCAAATGTCAGATTCCTGACTCGATTTTGAGACGATTTTGAGACGAAAGTATCCAGAGGAACCTCGCCCTTCTCAATCGCATGCAACAATCCCTCCTTTTTTCATTTCTCTCGGCCAGAATGCACAGCACACAGTTACAAACTACTCTCTCGACTTTCGCTTTCAAATCTTGCATCCAATAATCTCTTTTAATTATCTGTTTGGTTTTAATCGCTGATATATGCCTCTTGTCATATAACCATTCAATAATCTGCGAATGCATCGCGTACTACCATTCACTCCTCGTCGTCAATTATCTTAAAAAGAAGTCCCGCTCTTATTGCAAAACCATCGACTGTCTTTGTTTCAGTTAACTCTATTATTTCTTGCAAGTGAGCGTCTTCACGTTGAGCCTTTCGAATTTGCGACGCTATACTATCTTCGCATTCACTCGACATACACACGGGTAACGGATTTCTACTTAGCGCATCTACATGTCATCGCATTTCCCGGCTGATGTTCGATCGTATAATTAAATTCTTTCAATTGCAGAACCTATCTCGCCACTCGCACACACAAATCCTTTTTACTCATGGTTAGACTGTACGCTTTACAATTTGTCACTATTTTATAAGATATACCTAATAAATAAACATGAAATTTTTACAAAGATTTTATAATCGCCAGCACTTTGAGCTCGTAGCTACTGTATTTCTCCTCTGCCGGATTTGTGCAGCCACTCGTATAATACACAGGATGCAACAAATTATCATTTATCACCATACTATAACAAAATAGCACCATAGCCAAACTGACGCATCGGTATGGAGTTTGCATCTATTCCATATATCTATTCTATATAATTTTAAAATAGGTTTGCTTACCAAAACCGCTTTCAACTCATTAAACGCATTTCTTTCCTTCTTCTCAAAACGGAACACGGAATTTTTTAAAATAAATTTGTTAAAGACCGCGTAATTAATGAATAAACTTCCGGAAATAACCGGACAAACTCAAGAAGTTCTGAATCTGCTCTTCGGAAAACCTCGTAACCGCGTCCATTTTAGCCTCTGACGGCCGCACGCCACCCGATTCTATTATATGTTTCAAAAATTCTACTTTGGTCTTTAAAAAATGACATTTGAATTCGCCTAAGATCTCATTACTAACCGAGCCTATGCCGCGAAATTGAATCTTATTTTCTCTTAAAGTGGAGCGTTTATTCTAACATGACAATTCATACGCGTCAGACACATATCGTTACCGGTATCCGTCATTGCTACTACGCTACGATTATTAATAGATATATTTTCTATCGGGGCGCAGCGAGCAAAGCGAGCGTAGTACCCCCTCTATATCCGGCTTTGCATCATTCTTGTAATCACAACTCCTCCTGAACCGCTTGGCTGATTGAATAATATTGTATATGGATCAATTGCTTATGATAGGCCGATGCTAAAAAAAAAACGAAAATCCATGATTCTTTTTGCAAAAATTCGTTTTAAAAAATGCTGTCAACTATCAATCGTGATAGTATCATTGTTTGGCGCTCGCCCATGTATATAGTATATCGTAGTGTTAGCTCTGTATATATCATTTATGAATTCGTGTTAATCGTTAATTCGTCCGCAATTGCATTAGCGATCATTCGCGTTGTCGTAAGTATTCGTGTTAGTGAACCGACGGCAAAGTCGTGCCGTCGATAAGATTAATCTCGCGTTTAGTGACTCGCGCGAAACGTCGGCGGATCGCGATCCATAATCAATGTTCGCGCGACTCACCCGACTCGTGCTACCCGCCCGCGGGTGGCACTCCCAATTATTGGGTAAATACTCGCTCGCGCCGGCACTTCACAGGAGCGCGAGCAGGAGACACTCTCTTTTCGGAAGTCGTCTAGTCACCACCATTCGGAAAAGCTCGAATCTACGTTAGCTAACGTCCGGCCATCGTCAAACCGAGTCCGGAGCACGAGCGCCGTGCCTTACCGCCTTTGCTTGCCTGCCTGCTCTGTGTGCATTACTTGCTTGCTGCCTGCTCCAACCCTTGCCTGCCGCTCGTCTCTTTCACGGAGGATTCCGCCAGCCCGAGGACGGACGGAGCGACGAGAGAGCACACCCGAGAGGGCATCGGGCAACGAAACGGTGAGTCGCTTTGCTTTCGTTTGTTCGCCGCATGATTTCTCTCGCTAATTCGCGCTGAGGGGACGAAACACACCCCCTCTGGTCCTTCGAGTCTTGTTAATTTCGCAAATCCGGGGTTCGCTCTACCGCCCCCCGAGCAATCATTTCATTTTGAAGGTTCCTTTCGATGATATCGACAGAGTGCCATCTTACTTTTACCTGTGTTATGACTCAGATATTGTTAATTATCTCAGAACGCTAGATTAACAATTTAGAGAAGTGTTAGAAAAATCAACTAACTTGCCAGTCGCTTCGGAATGCTTAATTAATAATTTAGGGAAGATGTGCGGACTCAATAACGTACCATCGAGTCTAATAAAATTGTAAACAAATTGTAAATAAATTGTATTAACTCCAAGAGTCCAGCGACACAATCAGCAGCATTCGATTTAGTTAGTTAACAAATACTATGCGTTAATAAACAGCGACAGTTCCGTACCGTTTAGTTAATAAGTTAATCAACAAATTGTACAAAACCGCCACCCATTATATATAGAAAAGCGCCGAGGCATAGAATGGTTCTCGGTTTCGCCGCTACGAGGCGTCCGTTCTCGTAAGTAAAATTCTACATCAACTGAATATAAGCCGCGGGTCTTTTATATATAGAGAGAGATCAGTTCTCAACTCCGCCGCTAGAAGGCTAGGTATATAAGCCCGAAGCATCGAGACGCTCGCTTTCAGTGTATAAAGGATGCCGTACACGGTGCTACTTTTAACGGTTGTCGCTGGCTTCTTTTATCGCCAGTTTCTCGCTCTCTCAGAGCAAATTTCTGGCTAACAAAGTCGTTAGCGTTAACATATTTACATGTTGCTGGTAAATAGTATGAAGTCGCCAACGTTTTGGAGAGAATTTTGTTAGTTAACCATCTTGCGCATGCACAGAATGCCGAACAATTCGCTAGTCGCTCGCTGATTCATTCGCTACCGTCTTGACACGGAGCTTCTTGTAACGTTACTACTAAATATGCCCAGCTGTTCGCTTGACGAGAGCGTTAAAGTTGGACATGTTCAACTTTGTCGCAGCGACCTCTAGACGCCGCGATTTCAAAATTTTAGACGCTAGCGAATAAAAAACGAGCGTCTAGAAGAAGTTTTTACCAGTAAATTCGCTGACGAATTAAGAAGCTTGCTTAAAGCGAATAAAAACAACGCCGTGTAAAGCACCCTAAGATACTTCCATCGATATACACAGCGACCCAGACACAGACAGCTCAGATATAAACAGACTTAAAATATTTTTGCGGACTACTCTTTGATTAATTATCGGACTTAGACTTATCGTTAGATCGAATTATCGCATACAGAATTAGAATATATTTTCACAGATTACTCCTTTTGATTTTTAAACTTAGACTTAGATCGGATTATAATATACAGACTTAGAATATTTTTGCGGACTACTCTTTGGTTATCTGGACTTAGGCTCAGATCGGATTATTGCATACAACTGCAGACACATGCCACAAAAACGTCGCAAGGGCATCAATTCAATTGGTGGCCGGATCCGTCGAGAATCCGTTTGTAGGTATGTACACATGTACAGGCTTACCGAGAACAACAGCATGCAAGCGCTGCCGAACACGACAAGATAGATATCAGTTTATTTTTTCATAATTTCGAACGAACTCTTGAAGAGTTAAATTATAAGATACGTGGTAACTGCAATCGTCGAGTTTTGACAATTTATACAGTAACTTTTCGTTGTGCTTATTGCAAGAAAAAAGCAACAAAGTTTACGGCTTTCAATGAAATGTGTTCCGGGATAATTCCGGATGTATTAAAGAATTTGTCGTATATTGAACAAATGTTGATCGCACGCATTCACTCATTGTCAGTAATGCGTATTTATCGTTCAGAAACAAGAGGATCTCCAAGACAGTGATCATATGATTAATATATATATATATATATATATATATATATATATATATATATATATATTAAGCAAGAAGTTCAAGACATTGCCAAGATATTATCACATTTACCATCAAATATTAAGGTTTACGTCGCAGGATTTAAAGATTTTCAAGTTTATCGAAATAAAGTATAAAGAGCTCTTTTGCTTTCTTATAGAGGAAGCTTTGTCTTCGTAAACCTCGTATATGGATCTTTGATCGCGTATAAAGCTAGGTCTAATCAAACAAATCTTAGAGAATTATATATGAAATAGAGGTAAAAAAGGCCGGAGAAAAAATTGGTTTTTTTTTAAGTTTTTTATGCCAATGTGTTCAGAATGCTCTAAAACGTCGGAAAATCGCATTTAAAAAAATGTCCGTGTGTGTGCGTGTGCGTGTGCGTGTGCGTGTGCGTGTGCGTGTGCGTGTGCGTGTGCGTGTGCGTGTGCGTGTGCGTGGGCGTGGGCGTGGGCGTGGGCGTGGGCGTAAGCGTGGGCGTGTGCGTGTGTGTGTGTGTGTGTGTGTGTGTGTGTGTGTGTGTGTGTGTGTGTGTGTGTGTATGTACAGATTTTACTGAAAGGACTATGCCCAGTTTGGGCCCCGAGTGAACAGTCATGAGTCATATATTAATCGATAGGGGGGTACTCACAAAGTACGAAACAGAAAATTTTAATTGCCTAATTGAAGTCTGATGAGCATACTGACCTAACCTAAATTATAATATTAAAGTACTTTTCAAACCATTCAACTTTTATTTTAAAAAAATTTTTCTATTTTTTATAGTTTCGGAAACATTTGGCCCGAAAGAGAAAAACCGATTTTTTCAAAATTGTTGTTTCAGCCCCTAAATGTATATGGGCACGTATAAAAAATACGTGTCCCTTATTTTTGTCTAGAAAACAACATTTTAAAAGCTCATCAAAATCGGAGGGGGACACTTCCGTACCTTTCTTTGTTAGCCGGGTTAATGAATTGTACCAAATACATTCTAGACATATTATTTCAATGTCTTTGGTACAATCCGTTATCTCCGTCACCGCGGGAAGGCCTGGACGCAGAGAAATCGGACCAGACCAGTACATGGTCATAATATAGTCATAATAGCAAACTTTGGACAGCTGTAAGCACTCAGGGGACTCGTTACAAAGTTGTGCCCCTGGAACTTTTTAATCCTCTTTTGATGCCCTACAATTCTAGCCATGTCTGATTGCTGTTCACCAGGGGCCCAATTTTTTATATGAAACTGGGCATAGTCCTTTCTATAACTCAAGAACTAATCAACTAAATCTTTAAGAATTATATACAAAATAGGAGTAGAAAGAACTAAAAAATATAATAAAATTAGAAAAATTGTTAATACTAAAGGGATTACCGATTTCTATCTAAAAAAAATCTACGTAATTGCTCTAATTTACGCAAATTTTGAGATATTGAGCTTAATTTTTTTTATGGATAGAGTATCATTAAAGGTAGGTTGGTATTGAATTTGACGAGTATCTGTGAAAGGGTTACTGATTTCTGCTTTAAAAGTGTATAAGTTATACATGTAATTTTATATAGAGTATCATTAAAGTAAGGTTGGTATTGAATTTGGCGATAATCGGTAAAAGGGTTTTTTCTTTATAAAATTTTGAATTTTTTGAGAAATGTCTGTTGCTCTAACTTCCGCTAATTTTGAGATATTTATAATTCTATTTATAATTCTATTATATTCTTCAGTTTTTTCCTATTTCATACATAATTCTTTAAGATTTGGTTGATTAGACCCAGCTATACACTATACGCGATCAAAGGTCCATATGCGAAGTCCATATATGGACCATGTAGCCTGAACTCCCAGAGTCAACATCGATTTGACATTGCGTTGATTGTAAAATCCCACTTGTGCTATTAAGCTAACCCTCTATCAATTCATAAAAAGGTTAAATTTAAAAGTTTAAAAAGTGTGCAAATTAGAAACTTGCATACTGCTTTCTCATTATTACAGATTATTACCATTGCTCCTATTTTATTTTGCTCATAAAACTTTCTCTATGAGGAACCCAAAATAATAAATACTAATAATTATGCATCAAGTAAAATATAAGTTTCCTCAGAAGAAAAGCTTTGTGAGCGAAATAAAATAGGAGCAATGGTAGCGATTTGTAATGATGAGGAAGCAATGTGCAAGTTTCTAATTTGCACACTTTACTGTTACTCTCAATGTTTTGCATAGTTAGTACAAAACAATCGTTTCTATCAAGAGGTTACCGTCGATGATTCAAATCTTCAAAGATTACCAGAAAACGGTGACGTAATATCTCAACTTCAACAAATTGATCTTGAGGAACCCTCGACCAACCCTCAAGATGATAACAATAACAATATTGTCCATGAAATCGGTATTCCAGTTATTCCACAAGTCTGCCAAGAAACTGTTATTCAAACAATCGTTTCGAACGAAATTCTGGCATGCTAAGTCAAATCCAATAAATGAGTTTACTGCGATTCAATACATATCTATAGCATTTCCATGCTTATTCAGTTATGAAAATGCCGATTTTTCACTACCACGATCAATTAATGTGTCATTACTCGAATACTTTCAATTTTTAATGTAACACAACAATCAACGTTTCGCACTCAATACCATTCAACGTCATAAAGTATTGAAATTGAGGAGCTGCAGAGAGAATTGCTGCCGCGGAGACAGCCGCAGGAGCAGGCGCAGCAGCAGCCTGATGCTGAGCAGCCACTGCTGGAACCGCCGCAGGCACCGCGTGAGCAGGAAGTCAACGAGCGGCCGCACGCGCAGCAGCAGCAGGAAATAATAAGTACGTATTTTTTTAGTTTTTAAAAAAATGTTTATGAATATTATGATAATGTAAATTAGATCTCTGGTTATTGAGATATTTACCTTATTATACAATATTTAATTTTTGTGTTTACTATTTTTAGTATTTAATTGTCTATTGTCTTTTCCGTATTTTCATGTTACAGGAGTTCGACGAAATTTATGGGACCAACCCAGGAACCACCCGCAGGAGCAGCAGCAGCTGGATGCCGTGCAGCTAATGCTGGAGCATCCGCAGGGACAGCAACAGCAGGAAGCTAACGAACAGCCGCTTCCGCAGCAGCAACACAGACCAATTAGTACGTATTTTATAAAAAATACGAATATTTTAATCTATATTAGGGCAAAGTCAATTTAATGTCTAATTATTGAAATGTTTACTTTATTTTTAAATAATTAAATTTTGTATTTGCTATTTGGGGTATTTTTATACTATTCGTTTGTTTTTGTTATAGGATATCGACGAGGAAGAGGACGCGGTTTGAGTCGTCAACGTTGGTACGCTCAACGTGGTCGCGTCAGGGGTGGTCCGAGACAACATCCCGTCATCATTAATAAACATTATTATGCGTAATTCGTGTTTTTGTTGTGTGCATTAATAAACATTATTATGCGTAATCCGTGTTTTTGTTGTGTGCGGATCTTTTAAGTATTAATATTAAAAGCCATTCTGTAATTTTGTTTAATTATAATTAATATTCACTTACTCTGTGAACAAATTCTTCTATATCCCTCTATCTTTCCCTCCGTCTTTTCTCTACGATAGCAATATCGTTATTAAATCTTAAATCATTATAAATGTGCTTCTTCCAATAAACATTTACACTACTTATTTTACTAATTTATTAAAGACATGTTTTATTTTCCAAAAATGTTTATAAAAAAAAATTTAACAATTTATTTAAATTAACAAAAGTTTCGCTCGACAAGCAATAGCTAAATAATATCAAACGGCCAATTTCGAGCTAATACCAGATGTTAGAAAAAAATATTTAATACATTCAATAATCGAAACGTAAACAAGTCTGTATACGATTATTGAATGTATTAAATATTTTTTTCTAACATCTGGTATTAGCTCGAAATTGGCCGTTTGATATTATTTAATTTATTTAAATATTTTGTTAGCAAAATTTTAGTATAGCATGTTTTCATGCATTTCCTTATTTCTTTTTCGGTTTTCTTTCTTTTTCTTTTTCAGGTTCGTCTCCACTGTCATCTTTAAATTTTCGTTTTTCTTCCTCTTTCTGTTTTATTTCTTCCGCCATTTGAATATCTTTATATTCTATAAAATAACATAATTTATTTATTATATTTATTAAATCTAAATTTTACTTTATTATATTTTCATACTTTTTCTTTTACCTTTGTCGTTTTTGTCGTGTTTTTCTCCACTATCATCTTTTCGTAAGTTTTTTTTCTCTTTCTTTATCATTTTAGTTTTCGGATTAATCTCTTTCTGAATTTGCTTATTTTCATAATCTAATAAAGCTTGTAGTAGAATTTCATCCAATCCATCTTCCATCACTAAAATGTTGTAATAACAATATTTTAACTTTTATTAATTATAATTACACGGAATTTTTTTTCGTTAGAATTACATTCACTACATAAGCTCGCATAAAATTTTTATGGGTACATGTCCCACAACTATCATGATTTTCAAAGTAAATTCCTATAGAAAATTTCCTATATGTATAAGTCACTTTAATAATATTTTAAAGATCAGCACACAAGTGCTCACACACACACATACACACACGCGCGCGCGCGCACCACGCGCACACGCGTGTGTTGCGCTAATACATCGTTGAATTAATTAACCTTCCTGTTTTATCTCTTCCTCTCTTTGATTCTCTTCATATTCTATTAATGCTTGTATCTCTTCCTCTCTTTGATTCTCTTCGCGCGCGCGTGTGTGTGTGTGTGTGTGTGTGTGTGTGTGCGTGTGCGCGCGCGCGCACGGATCTTTAAACTATTAAAGTTGTGAGACATGTACCAAGGAAAATTTTATTCGAGCTCTTTGGATTATTGTAGTCAATTAATTATTACAAACAATTCTGAAATTTTGTGTAATTATTATATTTAATATTCACTTACTTTGAAGAAATTCTTCTCTATCCCTATCTCTTTCCCTCTGTCTTTCTTCCATTGAATATGCCAACTTTTTTAAATTCGATCACAATTTTTGACAAACTTGACAAGTATGAGATAAATTTGTACTTACATATTATCTTTAAATTCGATCACAGTTTTTAAACAAAACGCTGTTGCTAAGGTGACGACAAGCGTCTTGAACATTTACAAAATTGTGAATGTATTAAGGTGCAAATTCATGAGACGCTGAAAATGAGCGTCAACAAGGTGAACGTGGCGATTTCGCTTTGATGCTAGCGTCAAAGAAATGAAGTTGAATTTGTTTAATATTCAGCGTCGTCGCTGAATCGTCGTTAATCGTCCCAGTACAATCAAACATAGACTTTGAAAAACTCCGGAACTAATTAACCAAATTTTAATTAATTATATATGAAATAGGAGTAGAAAAAACTGGAAAATACAATAGAATTAAATATAGATCGCTATCTCAAATATTAATAAAGTTACAGCGTAAAACACACTTTTCTAAAAAAAAAAATTTTTTATTTAAAGAACCCTTTTACAGATCATCACCCAATTCAATACCAACCTTCGTTGAATGATTCTCTATCGATTAAAAAAAAAAGAGCCCGATATCTCAATATTTGCGGAAGTTAGAGCACATACGGACAACATATGCACACACATACACACATACATACATACAGACGGACATTTTTTCTAAAAATGATTTTTCGACGTTTTAGAACATTCTGAACACATTCAGAAAAACAAAAAAAAATTTTTTTTACGAAAACAAAGCTTCCTCTATGAGGAAGCAAAATTAGGTCTTTACGTAAAGAACGATTTTCATGGTCCCATAAGAGAATTGCCACAATATGAACTACAAAGAGAGTGTGCAAGTTAGATACTTGCACATTGCTTTCTCATAAACAGATTGTTAGCATATTGTTCCTATTCAAAGCCAGCTTGTTTTTAAAATAGAGCAAAATAATTATTAACATAATTATTAACATAAAATAGTATGGCATCTTCATAGAAGAAGCTTTATGAGCGAAATAAAATAATGAGGAAGCAATGTGCTAATTTTAAATTTGCATACATTCAAGAAACATCGAAGAAAATATTTAGTGGATCAGAAACTTGACCATTGCTTCCTCATTATTTTATTTCGCTCATAAAGCTTCCTCTATGAGGAAGCCATACTATTTTATGTTAATAATTATGTTGCTCTACTTTAAAAACAAGCTGGCTTCAGGAACAATATGCTAACAATCTGTAATTATGAGGAAGCAATGTGCAAGTTTTTTTCATATTTTTAATTTATCAATTGTCATAAACAATTTTATCCATATTTTGATGGTTGTTAAAAATGTTCTATTTTTTGCGAATTGAAACCTTATCAGCAAAAAAATTTATAAATTTTTAACCTTTACATATTTTTAGTTAATAAATCCCAGATAGCAAGTTGCCCGCAGGTTGCTGTCAATTTGCTTAAAACTGCTCTGCTAAGTTGCCTTCAATATTGAGGAAAGCCGCTTCCGATTTTGCCTATTGGATTGCCGACTTTTATTGCCACCAAAACGGTTGCCAACAGATTGTGGCAACTTTCATGGCAATAAGTATGCTACGAGCTTTCCGCTTGTTTGCGTAAGGTAATCGTTGTCTGCATAATGCTTTTAAGTTGCTCGAAACGAAAATACTGTTGTCCGGTGACAACAGCAATATGATGACAACTGAAGGGAAACTTATGCCAAACACTATTTCCTTTTTATGCCAAGGAATGCTTGGCTATCTGGGATGTTTAAACATTTGTAAAAAAAATAAATTGAGACTGTGTGCAATCAGGAATATGTCCGATCGGAAAATATCGTCGTGTCTGATTGGTAATGTGCGCAATCGAAAGTCATTCAACGTACGGATGATGCTTGTTAAGGAGACATTCAAGTACCTATAATTCAGAAACTAATCATAGAAAGTTGATGAAATTTGAGAATTTTTACCAGGGACACAAAAACTACAATATATCACAAATTCAAGCAAATTGACAAAAAACATATCGGTAATTATATAGAAAAGGTTATTTACACCCTTTTCATTTTGATATATGTATGTTATAAAGGGTGAATTTCTGAGTAACTTTTGCTTAACAAACTATATATAGGTCGCGTGTAGTTTCTAATAAGATATATTACTTTAAAGTATTGGAGTTTGATAATTATCTAGTTTAGGGGAGCAACCTCCTGCGACCTCGACCTTGATATACAGGGTGTAACAAAAAGGTTGTCCTCTACTTTAAAGGTGAATAGCACACATTAAAATAATGGAAAAAGTTCCTATTAACATAGGTCCGCAAATGTTCTCTTACCGAGCATTACATTATGGGCATTACAACTTTTAAGCTTAAATTCGGTTTATTAACAAACAGAATTTACGTTTTAAATTGTCACAATACAAAACACGTTCGTCTCCTCATGTTCGCCCTAACACGCTCAAAGATACCAGGCGTATTACGTATTTCTGCACATCCATTCTGTATACGTTAGTACTGAACCGAACGAGCCGAACAAGGTATTGTTCATGCAAGGATACCATTTTTTAATTTTTGTACGTATTTTGACAATTTAAAACGTATTCTGTTCGTTAATAAACCGAATTTAAACTCAAAAATTGTAATGCTCATAACTCGGTAAGAAATCATTTGCGGACCTATGTTGATAGGAACTTTTTTCGTTATTTTGATGTGTACTATTCATCGTTAAAGTAGCGGATAACCTTTTTGTTACACCCTGTATATTATAGAGAGCACTCTCCTAAGTAAAGTAAACCTTCCAAAAGTTTTAACTGCCGCTCGTTATTCATTAAAAAGTTATTAACAAATATAACTGAAAAATATAACAATTGTGTCAATACTACCCATATAGCAACGTGTCTGCATTGTTGCTGGCATGTTGCCGACAACATAGTATGTGTTGCTATCAGAATTGTGGCAACTGAGTCCGCATTTGTCGACAAGTTGATGCCTTTATGATATAACAATTTTGTATAGCAATTTGTTGGTAACTTATGCTGCGGTCTAAAATCGTCTGATTCAAAATTCGAGCTGTTGCTGTCATGTTGCTGTAATAATTCATAGGATCACACAATCCTGTCATATTGCTAGCAACGTGAAGTAAATTTGATGCTGTTCTCTTGCCGACAAATTGCTGGCAATACATATATCCAATGTTGCCTGCGTGTTGCTTCAAATATTAAATTACTCGAAATCAATTGAAGCAAATGTACGGCAAGTTGCCAGCATCATAAGCAATTACAGGTTTGCGCGATTTTGCTCAGACACGCTTTACTATCTGTCTATATATAGACAGTACACATGTAGGCGGAGAAGGAGCTACGCTTCTCCCCTTGCGGCAGGATGGGGAGGTGAACCTCGGTTCGCGTGTAAAGTTAAAAACCCGAACCGCACAATGATAGGCTTCGTTTCGCCCTGTAAGCGAGGTGGGATGGATCTTCGCGTGAATGGTTCTCTAGACAGCATTCTGCAGTTCCGGTTTTCAACTTTCCATGCGAAGCGAGATCCACACTACCCTTGCTTATAGGGCAAAACGAAGTATATCATTGTACGGTTCGGATTTTCAATTTTCTACGCGAACTGAGGTCCACCCTCCTTCCGTACTTCAGTGAGAGGCGTAGCTCCTTCCCCGCCTACATGTGTACTGTCTATACACACATATCAGCAAATTACTTATATTTAATATTAATATAATACTAAATTAATTCATACAATTGTTTCCATCCCATACATATACACTGCTAAAAAAAATTAGGGGATCACTTTTTGTCAGTAAATTTTTGCCCATTTTGATACTGTAGTTACTCAGCGAATAATTAATGTAAAAAAAGTTTAAAAAAGGTTTTACAGGGCAAACTCTCTACCATAAGGTGCTTTTGTTCAATTTTCACTCAAGTTAATACTTAAAGACTTAGTCAGCTTTAAATAAGAACGTATTTGAGATATCCAAAATCTTGAAATTTGCAGCCCAGGTAGCACAACATCGTCAATTAGACGTCTTTTTTACGTACGTATTCGTCAGAACGTACGTCAAACTGACAGTCAGTATGACGTCTAAATGACCCTATACTGACGGCCATTTGTCACAGCATAAATGACGTCATCGGATGACGTCAAATTTACATCAGTATATGACGTAAGTTCATAATAATTTTAAAAATGCTCTAAAAATGACATAAATATGATTCATTTAAAGGTATGTATATGCCGTTATGCTTTTGTGAATTAAGAATTTTAGAAAGACAAAAAAAAAGAAAATATATGGGGCATTCTCCGTGAAATCAGACACCCCCCCTGTCCAAAAATTGGGGTCACCTAAAAAATTCATTCGGGGCTCATTTTATAGCTACACATATGTAGTTTTATTTGAGCTGTGGCCTTTTGAAAAATCAACATGGCGGACCCCAATATGGTGGCCGAAGTCTGCGGGTAACGAGGTACGACTGATGAAATCGTTACTTGGAAGTTATAAAACAGTGTGTTAATGGGTTTATTTAGTAGTTAGCATTGCATCCATGGAAAAAATGAATTTTTAGTTTGTCCAAAACCAATATGGCGGCCAAATTATCCGTGAAATGCTAAAAAATAACTATTTTGTTCTTTAAAAATTACAAACTGCGTTCAATTTCCATGAAAATTTATATAATGATACATTTTGAGATGTTGATCATAAATTAACAATTGGGACGTCGTATTTGAATATGACAAAACCCAATATGACGGCTGTATATTCGAAAAATGCTAAAAAATAATGACGTCGATATTCAAATCATACAGACTCGTTCTAATTATTATTAATTTGAGTGTTACGGTATTTTTTAATTGCTGCTCATCAACAAGAATGTTTAATTTCAATATGTCGAAACCAACATAGCGGCCAGTTTATAAGTAAAATGCTGAAAAATGATTATCTTGTGAAATAAAACTCACAAACTTTGTTAAATTTTGTGGACAATCTGTCTCTCCTGCCTTCACTGGCTGGACAGTCTGCCTCTCTTGCCTTCACTGGCCGGACAATCTGTCTCTCCTGCCTTCACTGGCTGGACAGTCTGCCTCTCTTGCCTTCACTGACCGGACAATATGTCTCTCTTGCCTTCACTGGCAGGACAATCTGTCTCTCCTGCCTTCACTGGCTGGACAGTCTGCCTCTCTTGCCTTCACTGGCCGGACAATCTGTCTCTCCTGCCTTCACTGGCTGGACAGTCTGTCTCTCTTGACTTCACTGGCTCGAAAGACTACCTGTCTTGCCTTCACTTACTTATTCAATGTCAAAATGAAGAAAAAGTTCATATTTTGTCGACCAGTGTAACCAGAAATGTACTTAAGTTAACCAAATGAGATAATTTTTTATCGGTTTATGGACTTATTCAGATACTAAGGCATATATGCCGTATCTCGTAAACTAGATCTGATAGACCACAAATCTGACAGTATACTTAGATTCTGCACCTCACAATTACCTAGGAACACTTAAGAAATCGCAAGCAACAAAATGTGTAATTGGAAAGAGTTTGTATGATTTGAATATCGACGTCATTATTTTTTAGCATTTTTCGAATATACAGCCGCCATACTGGGTTTCGTCATATTCAAATACGACGTCCCAATTGTTAATTTACGATCAACATCTCAAAATGTATCATGATATAAATTTTCATGGAAATTGAACGCAGTTTGTAATTTTTAAAGAACGAAATAGTTATTTTTTAGCATTTCACGGATAATTTGGCCGCCATATTGGTTTTGGACAAACTAAAAATTCATTTTTTTCATGGATTCAATGCTAACTACTAAATAAACCCATTAACACACTGTTTTATAACTTCCAAGTAACGATTTCATCAGTCGTACCTCGTTACCCGCAGACTTCGGCCACCATATTGGGGTCCGCCATGTTGATTTTTCAAAAGGCCACAGCTCAAATAAAACTACATATGTGTAGCTATAAAATGAGCCCCGAATGAATTTTTTAGGTGACCCCAATTTTTGGACAGGGGGGGGGTGTCTGATTTCACGGAGAATGCCCCATATTTATTATAGGTATATATGCCGTGTGCGTACAGCCGCGCGGTCACCCATTCGAGTTTGTACCGCACCTAACGTCGCTTGACATCGATGATCGAACGGACTAGTGGTGATCATTTGACTCTGACGCTTCCTTGTTGCTTATACTCCTATATAACATATCTTTATAGTGTTCAAATATTGTGTAATGATAATAACCGGTAAATATTAAAAATAATAACGTAATTACAATTAATGTACAATAATTATTAATATAAAATTCGTATATTTAACATAATATAATATTAATATAATAATGTTAACAATATGAGAACGCCTAAAGACGCTACCTGACAAAATAAAGAATTTATTTAATGAATCGAATCAAAGTTGAAAAATAATTAGAAATCAAATTTAAAGAAACATAAATCTAAAAAGAAAACAATCTTTACTTTATGTATGTGCATATATGTTCACGGAGTAAGTTATAGTATTATATTTTCTATTATTCTTATAATATTTCTGCAATGTTGTTCTAATATTTCAACGAAATGTTGCAATTGTCTCTACAACATTGCATTGCAACTTGTAACATTCCTGCATTCTCTTGCAAGCTTCATGCTGTATGGGTCTGTTTTAATTAAGAAAAACTTAAAAAATAAAAATAAAATTGTCGTGTACCAAATTTGGTCTTAAAATGACGTCTAATTCATGTCCTTTTCATAACGTCATACTTTCGTCCACAATAAGACGCCAAATACACGTCATATAAAAAACATATGACGTCTTGGACGAAATATGACCTTAAATTGACGTCAATAAGACCATATGTGCTACCTGGGAGTCTTCCACCGCCTAACCAAAAAATTGGCGAACATAATCATTAATATTATCTCAAAGTACGGACTTTGCCCTTTTAAATGAAAAAAAAAAACTTGGTCCTACACCGATTATTTAGCAAAATACCGCAATTTAAAGTAATCCCTGTTTTTTTATGATTTCAGCACGATACCGTTTACGTAACCTGATGTACACCACGGGGAGGTTGCTCGGTCGGATTTTGCACATCATGTATGTATGTGTATGTGTATGGAGTGTACATGTGTATGTGTGTACATGTAGAGGTTTTTTTTAGTAAGAAGCAAGTGTTGTCATCTCTTCGCCGTATTACCTCGCGCAATCTTGATCTCATACTGATGCATTTTTTTACATCAGATTGAGAAATTTTATTCCAAAAGAGGCACTGCGTCAAATTTGGAATAAAATTTCTCAATCTGATGTAAAAAAATGCATCAGTATGAGATCAAGATTGCGCGAGGTAATACGGCGAAGAGATGACAACACTTGCTTCTTACTAAAAAATGGCAACACTTACTAAAAAAAAACCGCTACATGTACACACATACACATGTACACTCCATATACACGTACATACATGATGTGCAAAATTTGATTGAGCAACATGCCCGTAGTGCACATCAGGTTACACAAATGCCGGCGGTATTGTGCTAAAATCGTAAAGAAACAAGGGTTACTTTAAATAGCGATATCTCGCTAAATAATCGGCGTAGGACAAAGTTTTTTTTCATTTGAAAGAGCAAAGTCCGTACTTTGAGATGGTATTAATGATTATGTTCGCCAATTTTTTGTTAGGCGGTGGAAGTCTACAAATTTCAAAATTTTGGATATCTCAAATACGTCCTTATTCAAAGTTGACTACGCCTTTGAGTATTAACCTGAGTGAAAATTGAACAAAAGCAACTTATAGTAGAGAGTTTGCCCTGTAAACCTTTTTTTAAACTTTTTTTACATTAATTATTCGTTGAGTAACTACAGTTTCGAAATGAGCAAAAATTTACTGACAAAAAGTGATCCCCTAATTTTTTTGAGCAGTGTATATATAGTACATTTTAATGTTTTCAAGTATTTTTAGGTGTAGCAGCGCCAAGTTATTTTGCATTAAATATTTCTTAAATTTTGATTAATTTTTTTAAATATTTAACTGCTTTTTTCAAAGTTTAAAGTATACATCAGCTTCTTTTCAAATTTACTTGGTGCCCTTTTTAATATCATACTTCTTGTAGGTAGACAGGTGCGTATACTTGGCGCCTTTTTTTACACTTTTTTTAAAAAAGTAAGTTTTTATAAATATATAATGTAGAAAAATTGTTTGTATTAACAATAACAGAATATATTTTTGTGTGTTTACAGAATCTTGGCAACTGATTATCAAAAGCATCAACATACCAGCTATTGTAAAAGTTAACGATACCGATTACATTATCCTTGATTGTGATTACGACCTTGAGAACACATCGAGCAAGGGTCTCGTCGTCAAATGGTTTTTTAACACCAACCAAGTGGTCTATCAATGGATTTACGGCAGACATCCTCTAGCGGACGAACCTGCTGCAAAATACATCGATCTAACTTATAAAGCCAGCAATGATCCATACACCGAGTACCGAGCCATAAAGTTGAATAAGCCGGGTATCGATCTTACCGGCGAATATACATGCGTTATATCTACCTTTGCAGATGAACGAACGGCAAATGCGTCTATGATAGTATATTGTAAGTGTCAATTTATTTTCACATACACATATAGCATATCGTTTATGACAATTTAATATTTGAATTAAATAAATTATTACGACTGTAACAATCCATCACAGTAATTATTTTATTAGGTACATCTAATTCTTACAAAGAATTAATTAAAATTTTAAATAATTGTAGATTGTCATAAAACATATTAGACATATAAAATTGAGTAGGGGAACCCGGGGCATAACGGGAACGCTAAGGTTTAATCAAGTTTACAACATATTAACAATAAATAAATGAACTCTGTTTTGTACTAAAATATTTTTTGAAATGTCCCCTATAAGAAAAATGCAAGTTTTACTACAAAAGAGTAGTTTAAAAGAACGAAATTACTATTTTTTTAAAACGTGAGTTAACCTTACTATGGATTTTATGCGGGGTATAACGGGATACCTTATAAAACTTATTTAATTCTCAAATATTAAGCCTAAAACTTGTTAAAAGTAATTTGTCATAACACAATATACGTAAAAATGTATCATTCCATTTTCAATTAATAATAATTATTTATTGATAATTATTACATATACTTTTCTTAATATACCCACATTTTTCTTATTAAAACTCATAAATATTATTAAAATATCCTAAATAAAAACCAAAATGTGGTTTAGTAATTTGGTGTAATATATTGCACAACATAGCATAATACTGATAGGATATCATATGAATAAATCATGCCCCGTGGACTAGCGCCCCGTTATGCCTCGAAGTGTATAAGTTTACTTTAAGTAATATTGTTGGCAAGAGTTTGCTAGTACTACCTTACCGACGTTTATCTCACACTATCTGTGGTGCTGCTAAGCAAGCCACCACGAGCGAAGAAAAGACGGAGTCAGAGTCGCTTAAGGGGTTGCTGGAGACAGCTCTGTTTTACCGCGATATTTTCAGGCACACTAATCTTTTGATTGATTTCACCGAATTAAAAATTTTTTGTCCAGAATTAAAGTATGGACGATAACGAAGACAGCAGACACCATTTGCGTATGAAAAACGAAAAGACATTAGAAAATTACAGTTTTATTTTCGATTCTGCGGTCGACTCATGACAACATTTGCTGCACATAAAAGTTTTAGACTGTGTACGTATACAAAAACCTTGCAGCTGTCTCGGAAATACAATAAAGAAGAATCCTGCGCTTGCAGAAATGAGCTGCGAGCTTTAGTATAAGAGAAAAGTGTGTTTGAAAATTTCATATGCACGTGTTACGCGTCTCCCCGAATTCAGCCAAAAACATACGGATCAGTATAACGGGTAGCCCTAGAGCAGGCGCTCTGTAGGTATGTGTAAGAATCGGTGAGCACTTCTTTATCGACGCTGATCGAGTTCGTCTGCGGCTCCAGCATCCTCTTAAGATAACGAAAACGAAGCGTTGTGTATTCCAAAGAAATAAATCTCTTAAGTTTAGTCACCCTAATCAGAGTGTTGATTAATTAACCAACAGGTTATTGGTTTTGGTAATTTAAATTATTTTAAAAATGAGTTAAATGCTTATATATATATCTATCTATCTATATAAAATAGAATGTCTGTATGTATGTATGTATGTTCTTTATACACTCTTAAACTATTCGACCGAATTTTTACCAAAAGTATATAAAATAGGGGTAGAATTTTTCCCGGGGAGTGTTATAGAGTGTATAGTTTTTCGTTACCGATCTTTTTGGAAATCGGTATCCGAAATTTCTCCAACTTTTCGGGAAATAATTGACCGAATTTTAAAGAATTGTATATAAAACAGGGGTAGAATTTCCCAGGGAGTGCCACAAAGTGTATAATTTTTCGTTACCGATCTATTTGGAACCGGGAACCGGAAAATTTTCCAATTTTTCGGGAATTAATTTACCGAATCTTAAAGAATTGTATATGAAACAGGGGTAGAATTTCTCGAGGAGTGCTATAAAGTGTATAATTTTTTGTTACCGATTTTTTTGGGAATTGGTATCCGAACTGATAAAGGAATTTTTTTCGATTAAGGATATTGAAACACAAATAAAGTCGTTTGAAGAAAAACGACTCCCGGGCGAAGCCCGGGTAACCAGCTAGTATATATATAAGTATCAAAGATTATTAACGTCTTGAAGATTAATCAGACCAAAACCAATGGTCGAATCGTCACGATGATTATGCCAGTCAGGCCGATTCATACGTCTTAGTTTTATTATTTCGTACTGGCGAATTACAATTGCATTGAATCTGATACACCTGGCCTAGTAATGGTGCTCCGACCGAATGAAAGTTAAAATTTCGGTGTTTCCATCTTCTATTATTATTGTTCTAATACAGGTTATTGCGATAAATATTACCACATGCCTCAGTGGTCGAATTGGTACGACGCCCTACACGGAATGAGGGAGGTTCCAGGTTCGAACCCTGGCTGAGGTAATGTTTTTCGTAATAAATTTAATAATTTAATTTAATTTAAATTATTTTAAAAATGAGGTGCTTATATATATAAGTATCAAAGATTATTAACGTCTTGACGATTAATCGGACCAAAACCAATGGTCGAATCGTCACGATGATTATGACAGTCAGGCCGATTCGTACGTCTTAGTTTTATTATTTCGTACTGGCGAATTACAATTGCATTGAATAAAATATTAAAATATATAATATTTTTGGCGTATCACAGCCGATTTCAAAAATATCGATTTTTGACAAAATGATGGGCGTTTGAATTTACCGTAGCGATTTTCAAGACAAAATCCGTTCGTTTTTACCCTCCCCCCCCCCAAACTATAATATTAAATTTTATCAACATGTAAAAATCCAAAAATCGATTTTTTTGATCCTGCTGATTGTACGGCTGTGAGTGGATCTTGTATCTACAATTTTAAAAAGTCTGAGCAATTAAACAAACAGTGAGATTCTTCACACATTGAATATATCTGAGATATTGCTGCTAACGCTACTCGTTTATCAACCTCTTTGTTTACATTACCCTTCGGAATTGTCTCCCGCCGACTAATATTACTATCCAACATCTCCATAGTGCGACATTTTTCATTGAGGAATTTAAGAAATTCTTCCGTTGTAGGCATGTGATCTTGATCTTGCTGCCTGATCTCTTCTTCCCATGCTCGCTGGGATTGATAATAATCTAACTTGCTTCTTGCCAGAAAAATAATGATTGTATCCCATTGGTCTGTGGGTTGGCCTAAAACTTGCAAGGCCTTTAAATGCGTACGAAGGTGCATAATAAATTGCTTTAACGACACATGTTTGTCTTTTGTAACTGTAGGAAACTCTAACAACTTAGATAAATGACTATTGATAATTAACTTTTTATTCTCGTAATGACCTTTTAGTAGATCCCACTCCACAAGGTAATTTTCTATCGACGTATTTAGGCCGCTTATGACTTGTAGCGCCTCGTCTTTTAACGTGCTTCGAAGGTATTGAAACTTCTGTACGTCTGACAGCTTGCAATTATCGTGAATCTGTGATTGGAAAGCGTCTTTGAATAACATCCACTGATCATATTCGCCTGTAAAAATAGGCAACTTTAGTGTAGGCAACTTTATATCAATGTTACCTTGCAATCCGAACTCTCGTTGTTCTCCTTGTTGGCTTCCGGCGCTGGCTGCATCGCTATCTAAACTGCTGCTATAATCGCGCGAGCTTCATTCACTGCCTTGTAATATGCCCACTCGAATATTTTTCGTTCTCCTAATTCTTGTTGTGCAACTTGATCTATGCCTGCTGCGTCATCCGCCTTTGCGACTTCTATTTGCGTCTGCGTCTCGTTGAACGCTATCCATATTTCTTGCAGCTTTTCCAGCCGCGCTTGTGCTTGTTCACGGGTTATTGCCTGCCCGGATGTCAAGAAACTATTCACTCTTGTTAGGCGTGCGGCCCTCAATTTCTTCAATTCTGCCATGTTGCCGTTGTACGATCCCGCGCTGCGAGGTTACGCGACAGGTTATGCTGCGATTCTGCTTGCGAATCTATCGATATGCTATCTCCAATCCAATTGTATCCACTCGAGCCCCACGTTAAGCGCCCAATGTTATAACGAGGTACTAGGTATCTCTTGAATAAATGCGAGTGTTTTGAAATCCAAAATGCTTTATACGGGCACGAGTGAAAACGTGCTGCTTACTTGTATAAATCGTGCGAACGAACCTAACACTAACGCTGACGCTGGCGCCAAAATACCAAGGAGTTGACTCGATTACTAACAGAGGACGCGCAGCTTTAACACTAATCGAAATAATATGTAAAATTATAAATTTAAAATAGTCACTGAAACGTTAAACTCAAATGCAAGGCGAAGAAACGAAATAAACAATTGGCTTTACCATGTACTTTTGTACTCTTCTTACTCGTGTACTACAGCAATTCGCCACTTTCTTACTTGTTCTTGTGCTGCAGCGTCATGTTATAGGTCTTACAATAAAGTTGTCTTTGTTATTATGTATCAGCTCTTTATTAGTTACGCGGCTCTGTCGCCATGTTGTCTTCTACCGCCTTCTTCTGTTTTATGCCTCATTTACATGTAATTCCTTAAGCCTAATTCACAGTATCCATAACAAATATATATATATATATACACTGTTAAAAAAATTAAGGGATCACTTTTTGTCAGTAAATTTTTGCCCATTTTTAAACTGTAATTACTCAGCGAATAATTAACGTAAAAAAAAGTTTTAAAAAAGGTTTTACAGAGCAAACTCTCTATTATAAGGTGCTTTTGTTCAATTTTCACTCAGGTTAATACTCAAAGGCGCGATCAGTTTTGAGTAAGGACGTATTGGTGGAAGACTGCAAATTTCAAGATTTTGGATATCAAAAATACGTCTTTATTTAAAGCTAACCTCGCCTTCGAGTATTAACCTGAATAAAAATTGAACAAAAGCACCTTATAGTAGACAGTTTTCCCTGTAAAACCTTTTTTTAAACTTTTTTTACGTTAATTATTCGCTGAATAATTACAGTTAAAAAATGGGCAAACTGACAAAAAGTGATTCCCTAATTTTTTTTAGCAGTGTGTATGTATATACATATTATACATATATACATATTACATATATATGGGACGTTCCGCGTCAACCAGGCCACCGCTGCGTCCAAAAATTGCCGCAATGCAATAAAACGTGTGACGGCTCAAAATGTTCGTTAGGACAGCGCCTTTCAAAAGCCATGTGGCCTTTCCGAAAAATCCAATATAGCGGTGTCAATATAGCGCTGACAATCTGCTGACATGGTCCCTGATCGTACAAAATCGTTGATCCACGTGCCAAAACCACCTGGAATGGCTCCAAAATCACTATTGGGGAGTTTTCAAGGCCGGTGAACATTAATCCGTACCTAAATTCTCGAAATTTTATATGGCGAATCCAATATGGTGACTACATATCTTAATCCATCGTTTAACTCACAATAAACCCTTTTCCACTGTGAAGATTACTCAAAATGCCTTCTAATTTTCCTTATCTGGAGGTTTGTAAGGTCAATGAATATGATCTTGGAGTCTGGAGGTACGCGTAATACAAGAATGCGAACCCAATATGCTAGCAAAAACACCTGCAGTTCCGTTATAAGCTCAGCTGAAACGGACGAAAACTCAAAATAGCTCGAAGTCGACCACGTGTGAAGCGATGACGTCAATGACCATGAGTTTGTAGCCAGAATAGGAAACACTAAATGGCGCATGCAATATGGCGGCATCACTGTCTAAACCGGCCGATGATTTTATGGATAGCTTAACTCGAGCCCTGCAATCTTTGGCACTGGCTTCATTATGTCTAATCTGGAATATCCGAGGTTACTGATGTTAAGGCTGTTTTCAGATCTGACGATAAGCTGAGATTTTATAACATAAAATCATATATATACTTTTCTATACCAACTATTCTCCGCTTTAAAAAAAAACTATTCTATTTATTAACGATTCACTGCTTTAAATAATTTTCGTTCGTTCATACTTACCCTATTTCAACATACATATTAGTCTTCCAATACTCAAAATAACTGCTATATTTTCCAAACTTCTTTTGTCGATAACTTTTTAACAAATAACGAGCGACGGCTAAAACCTTCTGAAGGTCACTCGGGGTCATGACCTTGACAACATATGTCAAGGTCAAGGTCATCAGAGCGGCATCCCTTATACTAGATAATTACCAATCTCACAAAGGTAGTCAAATTTTGCGGTCAACCTGCTGTCAATCTTCGACGAATTTTGCCCATACTAACACCTAGGTGTGTAGCTGATGACGATGAAACACGACGAGTTAAATGTGATGAAAAAAGTGATGTATCAATTCCGCTCTCGAAGAGTTTGTTTGATCCACATACTGATTTGTGATGAAGCTGCTCGAGTATGTTTATTATAAGTTAAAAGAAGCGCATTTTTTCAAGGAATCTGATAATATGTGCATAGTCTTATCAATATAATAATATGCTATAAATACTATATGATGGATGAACCTTTATTTTTGGAAAAGACATATATGGATAGTTTCAATTAATTCTAAAAGTTTTCACCCTATCTGGGATTTGTATGATAATTGGATCTCCAAACTGTATATAAGAACATTTTATAAGTGAGATTGTTTGTACTCTCTGAGCCAATACATATCCTGGCTTAAGTTTCTGGCTTGGAGTAGTCACTCTTTTGCAAAACCACTTAATTGTTTTTAACGGCGTCCAAATTTATGTTTGTTATTCAAGCAAGGGCTAACTGATATGAATTCAAGGTTCTATATGAAGTAATAGTTTCTAGCCGTTTTGTTAGGAATTTAACACTAGCGCAATGGCAGGTCAAAACCAGTCTAACGAGCGCTTTATGCAAAATTCCCATCAAAGCCTGATAAGTTTGGAATATTGGAATATGATTCTCTTTGCTAAAGATGCTAAGGCTACTTTTATCGTGCCGGAAATCCTTTTTGAAATGCTTCGCTGATAATTTCCCTGCCACCAGGAAAATGTTGAACAGTGGATGTTGTTTCCTAAAAGACGAAGTTAATGAATTAGGGCTCGGATCAAAGAAAATTATTTACAAAATGCATAGTTTTTTAAATAAAGGAAACCAAGGCTGAGCTAGTCATCACAGAGCGACTAAAATCTCTTCTGCTCTGTCTTTTGTAATCTTCCTTAATGTCTTTGTAATAATAAAAAAAGGAAGAAATGCATAAAAGTAAAATAAATTCCAGTCTACTATAAAGCTCTTGTACTAATACAGTAGCAACCGAGAAGAAATCCGGAAACCAAGAACAAGAGTTATCGCATTTAGTATTAGAGTGAATCGCGAAAAGATCCATATTGAATGGGCTAAAATAACTCGAAGTTTTCTAGAATGCCGGAGCGCTTAGTTCCCATTCTGTCTCTGTCGAGATAATTCAAAGTCAGCCAATAGAATTATCATCCAAACAGATATAGGATACAAAAAGATGTAAGCTCCTAACTTTACACCTTCGGGGACTGTATTGAACCGATCTTGTTCATATTTACATTTTATATTTACAATTACAGTAGTATTATCAATGCGTAAAAGAATGTCTTTAGAAGATTCATTATTCACAAAACACATTAATGCTGTTTTTAATTCTAAAGGTTTATGTGCTCAGCTTTTTCTTTATTTGACCAGCCGTATCTGATTTCCCATGGAAGTACCACAATTCGTGAGTGAAGTATTTGTATATAAATCTTAAAACTAAATTTACGTCTAATTAGTGGACTGGAAATTAGTAGGAAACTCAATATGTTCACCACTCAAAATCCGGTTAAAGTAAGGATGACAAATGCATTGTCGTGTTCGAAATCATTCTCATACGTAATGCATGCATAAAATTTTTTTTTAGTTACTTATATGAGCAAAAACACGTCAAGCGGGACACCTTCGACAGATGATGTTTGAAATACTGGATAATAATTTTTTAATACGTTCTATACTTCCAAATAAAAGCGCTGTATTTTTTTAGATTTTTAAAAACGGTATATTCAAAGTTATTAAAGATCGAAAATTGCACCAAATCGCTGAAAATTGGACAAACACTCTCATTAAAATATCAATATCTCCGGTTTTATGCTACTTACAGACTTCGGCATGGGCTCATTTTGAAGCTCTCGAACGTCGCTTCAATTTCGTGTAATTGAATTTTAACAAGAAAAATTTTGGTTAATTGTTATAAACAATTAAATTTTCGAAGGTGATTTTTTATAACTTACCACCACTGTAAAATTTTGAAAAAACTTTACAAAACTGGTAAGTTTCAGGATAAAGAACGAATGGACACTATTCGAAAAAAAAAAAAAAAAACAAATAGCTGCGTCGCGGCGCGGGAATGCGGCGCGCGGCGTGCGGCCCGTGCGGCAAATATTTAAAAGCATGCAGCAATTCCACGGCGCATGCGCAATAGGGTTTTATTACATCTGACGCCATATTTGTTTTCTGGCTTCACTTCGGTCCCACTCTCTCCTATGTTTGCGGCATAGGAGTGTCCAGACCTGATTATATGACCGTATGTACACTGAAAAAAAATTTGTTGTACGGACTAAATTTGTATTGTTGTTGATCCAATGGTTGATTCAACAATTATTAAGTTGCATTAGAAAAGGTATAGTTCATGCATGTCAACCATCAAAATTTTTTAATCAATAATTAGTTAATTCAACTAATGTTCAGTTGAACGTATCGGACTAAATATTTAGTTGGATGAAACACATTTTGCGTTTTTCAACTTTTTTTTTCAGTGTACGAGTTATTCTCAATTTCCTTTCGAACAAAACATTTGTGCGTGGCAAAATAAATGCGTTGCGAAAAAGAAAACGGTCTGATTATTGTTGTAATCCATTTCAATTGGAAAAACATGGCAAAAAACCATACAAGAATTTAAGAAAGATGACCCCAGCGATAATTAATAAATTGAAAAACAAAGGTATGTCAATATCAGAAGAGGAGAAAATTTGTGATACTTGTCGGTTACGACTTGCGAAGATGTCTGATACTATTGAAGCTAGTGGCAGTTCTTCGACAATTAATGAACTGAACTCGGATCCAAGAGCATCACAATTGACGAGTGGTAGTGATTCGTCGTTACAGATAAGATCCGTTGATGTCATACATCTGAACCAGAGTCTAGTTATGCTAGGAATTTCGCCTATCAAAGAGAATAAAATACAACAAAAGAACTATCCTCAAGATAAATTACAAAAAATACATAATACATTGGCCAATAAAGTATTTCGTGTTGACGAAAGTATGGAAGTCGAGACTGACGGTGCCGAAAACAAAATTATAGAAAAACTTGAAAAATCTTTTCGTACAACAAGTGATCGAGGTTTAAAAATAAATATTTTAACTATGTTTGAAGATTGGTCATTTGGTCAAATTCGTCAACATTTTGACGCTTCCAATTGGATGATTACCGTAGCAAAGAAACTAGCGGCTGATTGTGGGATTTTATCAAGCCAAAATGCAAAACTTGGTAAGAGGTTACCGGAAGATAGTGTGAAACAAGTCCTGGATTTCTATACATCCGATTACATGAGTCGTGTAATGGCCGGAAAAAAAAATTACGTCACAATAAAAGAATGTGGTCAAAAAGTGCAGAAACAGAAAAGACTAATACTGACTAATCTAAGGGAAACATACCGTTTATTTACGGAGAAGTATCCGGACATAAAAATCGGTTTTTCCAAATTTGGTGAATTGAGGCCAAAACATTGCATACTTCCTGGAGCAACTGGAACTCATTCCGTTTGCGTTTGTGCTATCCACGAAAACGTCAAATTAATGATAGACGGCGCAAGAATACCCCAGCTAACATCGGACACATTGCAGCCTATCACTAATTATAAAGACTGCTTGACACGAATCATATGCAATCAACCATCAATCAACTGCCATTTTAAAAAATGGGACTGCTGTCCAGGTACATCGAAGTTAATGGAGCAGTTGCAAGATTTATTCGATGAAGAATTTCAAGATACTGTAACGTTTAGACAGTGGGTATCGGTTGATCGAACAAATTTGGAAATAATTCAAACATCTGTACAAGAATTTCTGGAAAAACTTGACGTGAAGTTGAACGCGTTAGTCACGCATGCATTTTTTGCTGAGCAACAGTCGACATTCTTTTTTTTTTTGAAGTCCGAAAAAATCAATTGCAAACAGGAGAATGCTTGGTGGTGTGTGATTTCTCTGAAAATTACGCGTTTGTAATCCAAGATGCAATTCAGGGTGTGCATTGGAATAACGACCAAGTCACTTTGCATCCCTTCGTCGCCTACTACAAAGAAGATGAAGTACTAAAACATAGGAATTTTGTTGCGATTTGCGAGTGTTTGAAGCATGATACGATTGCCGTTCACCTGTTCCAGCGTCACTTTATACGTTTCATGCAAAAAAATATTCGTGACGTAAGCAAGATTATCTACTTCTCAGACGGAGCCAGCGCGCAATATAAAAACAAAAAAAATGTCATAAATCTATGTCACCACGAAGAAGACTTTGGTATGTCTGCGGAGTGGCATTTTTTTGCGACGTCGCATGGAAAGGGACCGTGTGATGGTATTGGAGGAGCACTCAAAAGACTAGCTGCGAAGGCCAGCTTGGAACCACTTCAAGACCCCATCACTACCCCAAAAAAATTTTTTAAGTGGGTCCAAGGAAATAGAAACATCATCAACATCGACGTGGAATTTTTCACCAACGAGCAATATCGAGCTGAAACTATCAAACTGCAAGCTCGTTTTGATCAGGCCAAGCCCGTGCGTGGGACACTCACGTTACATTCTTTTGTACCAAGATCAAAAAGTGAACTGATTGTAAAACAATTCTCGGCAGGAACGCAAGAGCAGGTTGCTGTAGTTCGTAAATAAAATACTTATTTGGTTTTCTCAAATACTTGTCGAGGTGTTGTTGAATTACCTTGTTCAATCCCGAACACAATTCCTTTCCTGCACGCAAGTTTTATGAGCGCGCCAGGACAGCAGCGTGGTTACTTGTTTTTTTTTTCGAATAGTGTCCATTCGTTCTCCATCCTGAAACTTACCAGTTTTGTAGAGAATTAACTAACGAACAAACTCGTATTTTTTTCAAAATTTTACAGTGGTGGTAAGTTATGAAAAATCACCTTTGAAAATTTAATTGTTTATAACAATTAACCAAAATTTTTCTTGTTAAAATTCAATTACACGAAATTGAAGCGACGTTCGAGAGCTTCAAAATGAGCCCATACCGAAGTCTGTAAATAGCATAAAACCGGAGATATTGATATTTTAATGAGAGTGTTTGTCCAATTTTCAGCGATTTGGTGCAATTTTCGATCTTTAATAACTTTGAAAATACTGGTTTTAAAAATCTAAAAAAAATTGACGTTCGTTTTTTGGTTGCATAAAACGTGTAGAAAATTCAGTGACAAAATCGGAGTCATGACCCAAAATTTTGTATTTATTTTGTCCCGCTTGACGTGTTCTTGCTCATATATAAGAAACCATAAGAACCGCTCGACAAATAGAGATTAGAAAGCCGATGAAACTTGCAGATTGTCTAATTTTACAAGACTTCTTTTTGTAAAAAATCTTTATACGCTATAAGGTGGCTACTCTCTTTTTCTCTGGTAATATGATAGACATACTAGAATCGAATATGAAATATAAAACCTAAGAAATGTTTGGAACTGATTAGGAACTTGTTGTGTTTGTAAGGAATACACAGGACAACGGAATAAATTTATAACCGTACTGCTCGATACTCCTAAATATATTTTTATCAGTTACGTGCGTACATTCTCGAGCGCGGAACCACACCATCATCTGCCCATCGTGCGATCCCCCTCTCTTTGTCGTCCCGGTCATTCGCGCATACACGTTTTCATGAAAGCTCTGGCGTCTTTCTAATCGCAAGCGCGGGAACTTAAACTATTGTAACACACATATAACAGAACTAATTCAGATTTATCAGGATTAATGATCAATCCTGAACTACTCAATATCTGAAGAGTTGCTCTTACATTGGAAGAAATTCTTCGATCTAGTCTGTTTGAATTATAAGCTCGCGCAGGAGCCTGATCTCAAGAAAATGGAATGAGAAACGACACATCACCCTAGTATTATTGGAGGCAGAGAGATTGTGTATTTTACTAGATTGAATCACAATTCGGTTTGAATTATAGTCGAAATATATGTCATGTGGTCAGATTTCACAAAACTAATAAGTTGCATAACATACAATCAAAGAGAATATTCATTGGAGAATAATCCTTTCTTAAACAGAATTCCGTCTTATAATCTTGTAGTTCATGAGAATTCTTCCAATATAATGAAATAGCATGTGTGCTTGTTTCTCAAAATTATTCCCTTCGATCCAGTGTTTTTCATAAATAATATGTCTCTAAGAAAGGACTATTCTTATTAAAACAAAACATGCGCAAAATATAGTAAAAGTGAGTCTTAGTACCATTAATAATACAAGTAGATACCATCAAATATGAACAGATAGAACAGATTATACAATAATGAACTAAAGAGCCAATTCTTTTACAATCTTGCCATAATCCATATCAGTGTGGTTATTGAATAAAGCAGCGAGTTATTTTATTTAATAATTAAGTTCTCCGTTGGAAGAATGAGAAAATCATACGTATATCCTGTATGGCATAATTTATACATATCATCGGTGCATTAGCCTTAATATAATTGACACATTAATTCACTCAAGATAATAGCTTTTTAACTAAGTAATCGTGCAGTTTATTAATAATACTCGGTTTAATTAAAGAGATAATTCCGCTAAATTATATTTAATCATGCCGATAATGCGTTTTGTCTTAGAAGCGAACAATTGTCAATCTAAACGAAATTGCAAGACAATTATCGGATGGATTACGCAATATTACCGTGATTCTGAAAATAACGTTCTTCATTCGGTAATTAAACTCGACAATGTAACGTTCCGTCCTTTACAAATAACTATACACGCGGGTTGCAACCTCTAAATTAACGTGAATGATTTTATACTGAGCTCAGTTTTTAGTTTATTGTAGGGCCCGTTCCGCTTACAGTCCGTGAGAATGCAAGCTTATTGTGATGAAGGAAGCGTTCCTCTCATCTTTCCGTTCTGAACTCTGAAATCAACGATCGCAATGATGAAAGATTCGAGCATCAATCACCGTACGCTAGTTGTACGCTAGCGTCTCAACCAAGATCGATGATTTTACAGAGAACAGGATATTTTACCTTACAGCCGAAGCCGTCCACTTGTCTCGTCTATAAATCGTGAAACGATAATCGTTTTGACCAAGTCCAAAGGGCGTGCCCAATTTTCCAATATGGCCGAATCGTTCCCCTGAACTTGGAACAAAGCTCGATGACGACGTTCGTCCTTCCTTCCAATAATCGAACCGTTGCTGATATGGTACATGTCCTTTCAGTCGTGCCGAAATATCCTTGCTCGGAAATATGAACAACCCTCGGTTTGTACGAGGATTCGAGTAGTATAACTCTTACAATTGCGTTCCGGTCTACCATGCGAATAACGAATCTTCTCGAAAAGAAGACGCCACTATAACACGACTGTCTATCACTGCGGACGAACGACGAATGCCCGCTCGGCGGGCCGCACGCACGCCACGACATGCACACGCATGCGCTTTATCCGTACGCCTCCACGTTATCCGTTCCTGGGGCGCAACGCAGCAAGCGCCTCGCGCGCTTGATTTACATAATACCGCAAAAGAAGTTGGTAACACTACCGCAACCGCCATCTATGTCAGATCTACTGTATCGCAAATAATATACCAACGTTTACCACAGATGTCGACAGATACACAATCTCTCTCCTTTTTTACTTGTTCTTTAAACAAGTCATCAAATAGCAAGAAATTGACTAAATATGTTATAGGTGCAAAATCTTTTCCTCTCAGAAAGGCAGCCACTTGGCAGGTAAACCGTAGATATTTCCTGCGGGTTTCGTGAATCGGCACTAGTAAATGCATCCTCCAAATCAAGGGAGGCCACAAAATAGCCTAGAGATATTAACCTACAAACTGTTTCAATATTCTCCATTTTTAAATAAGGAGCAAGGATAAATCTATTTAAGGATTTTAAGTTTAAAATAAACCTCTTGGCTCTTGATGATTTATCAATTAGAAAATAAGACAGTAGAAATTGGTCACGTAACCATTGTGTCCGTCAAATCGCTCCCTTACCTAGAAGTCTAAAATAGCCTCTAAGATTAGAATAAGTGAAAAACCGAATTCTAACGGTTATCCATCGGCAAGTAAGCTATGATCTCGATACCCCACACAACATATAATATTGCAGTAATATTACAATAAGATTATAATATTGCAGTAATATTACAATAAGAATGAAATATTACTGAGATATTACATTGCCATATATCATAATGTGGTGTACGGGTGTACGGAGACGCGAAGTAGGGATAGTAGGGGAAAGTAGGGGAATAATGCGCAGTGGGTAATAGTGTACACCTCAAATTTGAGACTGTGACGATAGCTTGCGACACGTGAGTGACAAAATTTCAAAGCTTACGTCAATTTTAGATAATATAGATACATTTTATCCCAGCTCAAAGCTTCGTTTGAACGGAGGAAGCGAAAAAGAAAACGCGCCCGTTTCCTTACCATTTTGAAGCCGACAGGAGTTAAGCTCGTAAGTGGGCAATTTTTATTTGCTACTGTAATTGGTATAACATAGTGAAATACGATCTCTTGAAATAACAAATCGGGGAATAGTACGCGGCTATTATTTATGTCGATTTTATATATATAGTTTATTTATATTCGAATTTATATATATATTTATGTCGAATTAATCGTGCGTTGAAATCATTAATCAGTTCTACTCGCAAATTTTTTTTTAAATATCCCTCCATTTTTAAAGTTACGCGTTTAATTTTTAATTATTTATCATTACTCACATTAACTATACTTAAAACTAATGATCTAAGCAGAAAAGTTTAAAGTTTATCCGCTGCAGACACAAATTTTGGCAATTTCCAAACTGCGCACTATTACCCGCCACTTTCATTTTTGCCCGACTTTGCATCGTCCTAAATATCGCTCAATAAATATTTAACAACAAAATTATTATCAAGTGTGAGTCCACATACTTGTAGACAAATGTTCCATAGCTGCATTTAAATTAATTGTAACTATAAAAGCCATTTTGTATTAACAGATTTATCTTAGGTGCGCCCTATTACCTCACTTTCCTCTACTTCTATGGCTGGGCAGCTGCAACCGACAAGACCAAGTTTCGATAGGTTGGCTCGGACATATTGGTTCCCACTTGGCTCTCAGCTCTCACCTATGGCTCCAAGCGCCACACCCTGGTAAACTGTGTCGGCTCACAGACAAACTAGGTGACAGTAGCCAGATATGGCGAAATCTTACAAGGGGCAGCAGCCTTGCTCGCAGATACCCCTGGCAAGGATTAGAAGAATCCGAATGGCAAGGACTGTCACATCTAAAAACGTAGTTAATGGTCTTAGAACTGCGGTGTATCAGATCGTCCTCGCCCCACGTTACCCAACTCTCGGCGGTTGGCTTCGCCATGCCGATCCAGCGGCAGACGATCGTCCTCGCCTCGATCCACCAACGTAAAACAACCCGAATCGCGGACGATTCCGCGTCTGGCCATGCGAATCCCGAAATTTCCGTATCACTCGCTCACGACGAAACCCGATTCCACGGCACCGCGCCAATCCCGACGACTCGACGGTCTTACCCAACGCAAAATACTCTACATTTACACCAACGTCCGCGACACGAAATAGCGCGATAGCGACTCTAACATGTATCATGAATACCATACACACAATAGCGCGGTAGCGACTCTAACCTTTATCACGAATACCATACACACTAACGGATACGCAAAGGTCAGACTGTCGGCCACGACGGTGTTCCTGGGTAGGGCGTATTAGATCTCTACTCACTGGAAGATTCGTTCTCGGCGGGGCCCCTTAGTGGATTCCAATCCAGACTTCTCGCCAAGGTAGAGCGCAAGGTAACGATGAGCGCTCATTCTCAGATAACAGATATCGCCAGAGATTCCAAGGTAGCTGACACGATGCAATCCGGGGTCAGCGCCTCGAACGAATCCTCTTCACCGCGGGGACGCCAGAGTGGTGACCTAACAAAACGATGTCCCACGAAGAGCCTCCGGATCGTTCGTCAAAGGGTGTTCACCGGGCTCGGTCCGGCACGACAGTGAGGAGACAATGGTCCGCCGGGATCGCGCCGGTTCCCCGCGCCTGCGCAGTGGCGCACCGCTTAGCGTCCGCCGATCCGAGCGCGCTCCCAAGCGCCTAAAGCCGCTCTTTCACGGAAAGTTAGGAAAGAAGGAGAAAGAACGAGAAAGTTATCTGTATCTATATGCACGTGTTTATATGCACGTGTTTATATGCACGTGTGACAGACATTATCGCGTAATAAAGATTTTTCCAAAGTATGTTAATTACTTTTTAGTATTACATTTTGTGTAGTAAAAAATATTCTGAGAAGAAAATTGTCGCTCATGTTCCGTTTGTTTCTAATTAATACTTAAAATATCACGATGTCAGTAAGTAAGGAAATGATAATTGAAACAATAATTTATATTTTACTTCTTACTTTAATTAGATCATATTATACTATGCTATTTACAACTTTAATATAGTATCTGATTGATATTTTATATTTAGTAGAACAAATTAATAATAGTCCTTGCTTGCAATTCGAGATGTGATTGGTAATGTGAATACATGGCCCAAATTTATTTGAAAAATGTTTTAAGATAAAAATTTAAAGGATCACAACTAAAGCAGACAACAGTTTGTGCTTCTGGTTAAAACAGAGAATACTCTGTTTTAATTTCTACTATTCTCTGCTTTAACAAAGGTTATAATTCTAAAATATATAATTGAATAAAGTTGTAAATAACATATGATTTAATAGTAAGAAGCGAAATATATATCCATAAATTATTATTTCTTCACTTACATTGTGTGTATTTTAAGTATTAATTATAAACAAACGGAATTAGCGACAATTTTCTTTCTGAGAATCTTTTTTACTATCCAAAATACATAAAAAGTTGAAAATTTCAAAAGAATCGGAGAGGTCCCGTTATTCTACATATTTTAAATATTGTTTTATTGAATTAGAAGTTTTATTGAATTAGTTATTAATTACAAAAAATTACTAATTACGTAAAAATTAATAATGTATAGGTAAAAGTGCATTACGCATTACTTAAAAAATTAGTAGGGGAGACCGGGGCCTAACCGTCAGTTTTTTTTCGGTGCCGATTTTTAACAAGAAAATAAATAATTTTAGTTAAATGTGGTATACCACTGCAAAGAGTGAACCTTTAGCTACAAAATTTATATAGGAAATTTTTATCTACGTCGCTTTGTTTAACCGGTATAAAGCAAAAACGACAACGGTGGAAAAATTGAAATCTCAAAAATGCCGGGGTTTAACCGTCACACTGCATTTTCAATACATATACGTACATCTAATCCTGAAAAATGATAGGATACATCTTAATAATTGTTTTTTAAGAGAAAAATACAAAAATTTATTTAAAATTTTTATGCGAAACATTATTAAAAAATAGTTACGAGGGTTCCTCTTTCCGCAGAAGTCACTCGCCCGACTTGTTTCACTCCTCGACATCCGATGACTCTATTCGATGTCTAAACGGTTGTAATTCCCGTCTCATCCATATTCCATATGCAGTGAGCCTGGAAATGCCTTGGAAATGCACCCGGACTGCTTACTGACGGATTAACCCCAAACACAAGTTTCAGGTTTGATCGCCCACGAAATATTAGACATCAACGATAATGAAAAAACTACACTGGATTCGTGTTCAGCATGCATTACTCTTTATAATCGCGTACCTCGAGATTTGGAGAGCAAATATTATTGCAGATATTACAAAATTTCCACGCGCAGAAAATGTAACTTTCACCTTCCGAAAACACGTTTGCCCTCGTAAAAATCATAACACGGCAGGTAACCTGCCGAAACTCCGTTGGTCACATGGGTACCATAAGCAGCGTTTACAATGTTAATAGCGAGTTCGCACAATATACAGGTTCCGAGATATTTGATTTGACGGTTCAACCCCGGCGACGGTTAGGCCCCGGTCTCCCCTAATTTGTTAGAGAAAAATGTCTAGTTACTAGTGAAAATTAGTATTTAGGCAAAAATGAATTAATTTCTTTTTGTAAATTGGTAATTAGCAGAAATAAATTGTTTATTATTAAAATAATTAATAGTTTATAAAAAACGAATTAATACTTATTTGAACTTATTTGAAAATTAATAATTAGTGGAAAATAATTAGGGGAGACCGGGGCCTAACCGTCGCCGGGGTTGAACCGTCAAATCAAATATCTCGGAACCTGTATATTGTGCGAACTCGCTATTAACATTGTAAACGCTGCTTATGGTACCCATGTGACCAACGGAGTTTCGGCAGGTTACCTGCCGTGTTATGATTTTTACGAGGGCAAACGTGTTTTCGGAAGGTGAAAGTTACATTTTCTGCGCGTGGAAATTTAGTAATATCTGCAATAATATTTGCTCTCCAAATATCTAGGTACGTGATTATAAAGAGTAATGCATGCTGAACACGAATCCAGTGTAGTTTTTTCATTATCGTTGATGTCTAATATTTCATGGGCGATAAAACCTGAAACTTGTGTTTGGGGTTAATCTGTCAGTAAGCAGTCCGGGTGCATTTCCAAGGCATTTCCGGGCATTTCCAGGCTCACTGCATATGGAATATGGATGAGACGAAAATTACAACCGTTCAGACACCGAATAGAGTCATCGGACGTCGAGGAGTGAAACAAGTCGGGCGAGTAACTTCTGCGGAAAGAGGAACCCTCGTAACTATTTTTAACCCTCAAGGTACGGACTATAAAAAAGTTACGTTCCGTACGGACATGGGTTAGCCTAACCCGGCGACTTTGATTGACTGTATATCGGGCTGTAATTTGTCAATTGAAACAATTTTTTTTTTGGATCGGAAATTTTCTTAAAAATACAATGGCGTTGATAGATTTATTACATTATTTGTTTAAACAAAGATACGTAGTATATTCTACATTGTAATTTGAAAATCCACCATTCACTTTCTTTGAAATGGCGCTATTTTCAAAATTCGCTCGGATTACGCTAACCCAGTCCGTACCCTGAGGGTTAAATAATGTTTCGCATAAAAATTTTAAATAAATTTTAATATTTTTCTCTTAAAAAACAATTATTAAGATGTATCCTATCATTTTTCAGGATTAGATGTACGTATATGTATTGAAAATGCAGTGTGACGGTTAAACCCCGGCATTTTTGAGATTTCAATTTTTCCACCGTTGTCGTTTTTGCTTTATACCGGTTAAACAAAGCGACGTAGATAAAAATTTCCTATATAAATTTTGTAGCTAAAGGTTCACTCTTTACAGTGGTATACCACATTTAACTACAATTATTTATTTTTTTGTTAAAAATCGGCACCGAAAAAAAACTAACTGTTAGGCCCCGGTCTCCCCTACTAATTTTTTCAATAATGAATAATTAGTTTCACAATAAATTATATATATATATATATATACACAACATTAACTAATTATTTTTTAAACTACCTTTAACTGCAATAATCAATAATTAAATTATTTATATTTAACCAATTAATAATTTTTAAAATAAGTAGGAAAGACCGGGGCAAAGTCGTCACCGGGGCGGAGTCGTCACTACAGTTACCTCGAAGCCTGTATGTCGTGTAAACTCGCTCAATATAGTAAACGCTACTTATGGTGCCCATGTGACCAACGGAGTTTAGTAAGATTATGTGCCATGTTGTGATTTTTATTAAGGCAAACGTGTTTTTGGAAGTCAAAAGTGAAATTTTTTGCGCGTCGAAAATTTTAAATAGGGTAGACCGGGGCACGTTGTCACACATTTTTTTCAATATTTTTTGTATTTTTTACATTCAATATTTGAGAGTACTGTGATATGCCAAAATTTCGAGTGAACCCTCAGCTTCAATTGGACAGTATCGAATTTTGTGTGATTGTTACTCTACAGTTGTTACATAACAATAAATAACGACAGGTCGCTTGTGACAACGTGCCCCGTGACCGGGGCACGTTGTCACATCAAATGTAGTTGCATGCAAAATGTTATCCAAACTGTATTCAACGTAAATATCAATATATTATAGTGCGCTGCAATGTAAAAAAGTAAAATCCTTCACAGAAACATTTATTTTATTTCAAAAAAATACAAAAAGCACGAAGTTTTCGTCTTAATCTAAATACAAGAATTCCACTCGAATGCGCAACTTATTGATCGTTAACAGCAAGACGAATTACTTCTAGATCGACTACTGCGGCTCTCGCAGTTTTCCGTTTGTAGGAGCGCACCATATCCCAATTGCACCTATGACATTAAAATTCGTGACAACGTGCCCCGAGGGCATTTTTTTACTCCAAACAGCCTCATGGCCGACACGTTTGAGATATTCATAAGGTTAGGTATTGCACGCGGTAGGTAAAAGTACATACTTTAAGATAATATAAAGGTCTATTCTGAAAAAACATAAGCTTCATGTCCAGTACGTTGAATATTAGACAATAAAATTTTACTTACGGTCGCAAAAAACTTTCAAGTTGATTTTACGTCAACACGGCTGGAGCAATCTCAACACTGTAAACACACCAAAGATGGGCATACACTAACACGTTTTGGGAATGACGGGTGCTGCCCTCTGGTTATTAGTTTTTTAAATAAAGCCGATGTGACAACGTGCCCCGTGTGACAACGTGCCCCGGTCTACCCTATTTTAAATATTATTCTCTCTCTGAATCTCGAGATAAGTGATTCTAAAGAGTAATGCATGCTGAATACGAATCCAGTAAAGTTTTTTTTATTTTTGTTGATTTCTAATATTTTATAAGCGATCAAACTTAAAATCTGTGTCCGGGGCGAAGTCGTCACCAAGCCACCGAGGCGGACTCGTCACTGTGACGACTTTATCCTGGTAGTTTCACTCAATTTTTTGTTGCAAATGCGTCATTGTATTTCTCAATTGCAAGAAAATGGTACGCACGTATCATCACAAAACGACTCCCGTCGACAAGGAGCAACTCAGGACTCAGGAAGGCAGTTTTTGCGGTAAAAAAAGATAAAATTAAGACAAAAGTAGCCGCAAAACAATTTGGAGTCCCGAGAAGTACGTTGAACGACTGGCTGAAGAAGAATAATGACGAAACAGCACACTTGGATAACGTGGCCGTACGATATCATGGAAGCTTCAAAAATCAAAAAGCGAAAATCAAAGTCAAGAAAACAGCAGTGGTTGGATTCCGACGAGGACTTGGATAATATGTGCTGCGTGTGCTCAGAGATGACAAAGAACAGAGCTGACGAGAAACAGTGCATTTCGTGCGAGCATATAGGGCACACAAGTGCGTTCGCTTTTCTTGTAATTATTTTCCGCCATCGTATTTTTAATTAATAAATGCTTTCATTTTTCTATTAAAAAATAATTAATAAAATGTGTCTATTATTTTTCATAATCGGAATTATGTATTTTTATTTAGAATCCAGTCCGAGAATAGAGTAACGACTCCGCCCCAACAATTTTGACATTTTAATTTTTGCACTTTTGTCGTTTTTACTCTATACCGATTGAACAAAGCGACGTAGATCAAAAATGCCCTTATAAATTTTATAGCCAAGGGTTCACTTTTTATAATGGTACACCACATTTTACTAAAATTATTTGTTTTGTTGTTAAAAATTGGCACCGAAAAAATAGTGACGACTTCGCCTCGGTCTCCCCTAATTTACCTAAGTAGAGACTAATTATTTATTATTGAAAAAATTAATGACTATTTTCTACTAATTATTAATTTTCAAATAAGTAGTAATTTATTTTTGGCAAACTATTAATTATATTTTAATAATAAAGATCTTATTTCTATTAATTACCAATTTGCAAAAGAAATTAATTCATTTTCACCTAAATACTAACTTTCACGAACTAGAAATTTTTCTCTGACAAATTACGAAATCTTTAAATAATCTGTAATTCACTTTTACCTAAATATTATTAATTTTTATGCAATTAGTAATTTTTTGTGATTTGCTAATTCAATAAAAATTTAATTTATTATTATTGCTAATTTTAAATAATTAAATAATAAAAAATAAAATTTCTTTTGCCGATCTCTGCTTAACATTACAAAATGCGTGATATCAGTACAAAATTACTTTTTTCAAAAAAGGTAAAAAAAGGCGCTAAGTACACGCAAAGTATTTTGTAAATTCAAAAATCTAACCCAAGTGGTAGTTTAATTTTTCCTTAACAAAATTATTATATCACAAAATTATGTTATCTAACTCAACCCAAGTGACATGTATTTCAAAAAAAAATGTAAAATTTTTAAATTGCGTTAATTGCAAAGAGAATATGTATATTGCTTTGAAAAATAATTGTTGTGCAACTACTTTTAAATAATAAAATCCAAGTGGTACATATCTTTGTGTTTCCATTTAAGGGTCTTCCTATTCCAATCCAAGTAGTAGCTTTAATTCTCCTTAACAAAATTATAATATTGCAAAGAATCATTTTAATCACAAAGAATTTAAGAGGTAACAGTACAAAATAAAAATATTTAATTAAAATAAAATAAATGAATTTTTCTTGTAAAAAACTTGGCGCTGCTTTTTTACTCCCTTGGCGCTGCTAGACTTCGAAATTTAAACATTAAAATTTAAACATTAGTAATAGTACTAAAATTTTTGATTGAATAAAAAAACAATAAACAATTTAGGGAAGAATGTGACGGGAGTATGTATGTATGTATGTATATCGTTTATTGTGTCTCCTTAGGATTTACAAGGCGTTTTTTTCCGGGGAACGTTCCCAAACCCCTTACAAAATTCAATTCTGCCCCATTACCCGGCCTGGCCGCATTATGCGACCGTTACAAACTTTTACTCTTCCTCTCCTCGAACCCGTGCCCTTGCCTTCCTCCAAACCCTCTCCCCCTCCCCTCGCCCTTCCCTCCGATCTTCCTAGCGCTCCTTCGTCACTCCTCTGCCTTTCTTCCTTTCCCCTTATTACACCTTCTCCTCTCCACCTCCCCTCTTCAGCTCCTTCTTCCGTATCCATCGCCTTCTTCTAAAACTCAAAAGACAACTCAAAAAACTCAAAGAAAAAACCGCTCTGTCATCCCTCTCTACCCTTGCTCCTTGCACCCTTTCCCTCTTTCCCTCCTCTCTTCTCTGTAACCCTTCTTCCACCTTTCCTCAGACGTACTTCCCCTCCTGACCATACTTTTCTTCTTCCTCTATTGTCACCTTCTCCCTCTTCCTTTTCCTCCGTTTTCTTCGCCTTTCCCTTCCTTTACCACCGTCCCTCTCACCTTGCCAGACGCCCTTACCCTCTCTCTCTCGTCTCCTCCCCTCCTCAGCTTTCTTGTTCGCACTCCTGTCCCGCGGCGGCCGATCTCATTTTCAGCGCACACCGCTCGGCGCTTCTTCCCTTCTCGTTCCCTGCCCGTCTTCCTATTACCCTGGCTGCGTAACAATTGATCTCCGACTAAATATCTTCGACAAAATAACTTGGTCAAAATATCTCACCGACAAAGTATCTCGCGACTAAATATCTCGCCGACAGATAATTTCACAAATATCAACAATATAGCTGAACATAAGGCGTTTATTGCAAATCCACTTGGAAATTTGTGAACCCATGTGGCACCTCGTTTCGCGTGGACAATGTATGCGTGGGGGCAATAGGTTCCGCCCCCCTGCGGGGGGCTCCACTATTATTAAACTAGACACATAGTGTGCCTTCAAAGTACATGCGTGGACTTTCCACGCGTGGAAAGTTGTTAACCCATGTGGCACTTTGTTTCGCGTGGAAAGTCTATGCGTGGAGGCAGTAGGTTCCGCCCCCCTGCGGGGGGCTCCACTATTATTAAACTAGACACATAGTGTGCCTTCAAAGTACATGCGTGGACTTTCCACGCGTGGAAAGTTGTTAACCCATGTGGCACTTCGTTTCGCGTGGAAAGTCTATGCGTGGAGGCAGTAGGTTCCGCCCCCCTGCGGGGGGCTCCACTATTGTTAAACTAGACACATAGTGTGCCTTCAAAGTACATGCGTTGGCTTTCCACGCGTGGAAAGTCGTAAACCCATGTGGCATCTCGTTTCGCGCGAAAAGTGTATGCGTGGAAGCAGTAGGTTCCGCCCCCTGTTTTTCTGAGATATTGTGTCGAAAATATTGTGTCGGAGAAATATTTCGACGTGAGATATTTTTCCCGAGTTATTTTGTCGAAGATATTTAGTCGTAAATATTTAGTCGTGCTACCATTACCCTCTCGCCCCTTCTCTCCCTACTTTATTCTTTCTGTCACTTCTCCTTTCCTCTTCTTCCTGCTGACTTTCTCCGTCACTCTCTCTACCACTTTCTCGCCATGCCACACACATCCCTGTCGTTCGTTCCGCTCGATCCATCGATCGATCGAGCCGACTCTCTGCTACTCTCACTCCTTCATCTGCCCTCCGTCGGTGCAACCTCTCTCGCCCGCCGACTCGATCGCTCTCACGCTCACGCGGCGGCCGATCTATTTCAGCTCTATCTGTCTTTTTCCCATCATCCTGGTACGCCCCCATTACAAAAATATTTCACCGCTTTTACACCTCATATAGATCGTTTTTAGCCCGTTTTTAGCCCGTTTTATCATTTTTGTGTCCGTTTCTTGCACTCTCGAGCACGCGCAGTCTACTGCGAAAGAACATGATGAGTATACGCGAGTATGCGTATGAGTATTTTTGAGTAGATTGTCCGTTTTTAATACTCGTTTTTCAATCGATGAGTGACAACACGTTAATACGTTCCTTTTTTACTCACAAGGATGAGGACGAAGTAGGTTGTCCGTTTTCAATACTCATTTTTCAGTTGATGAGTGACAATACGTTAGTACGTTCCTTTTTTACTCACAAAAAAATATCCGCGGATTTCGCCCGATTTTAACCCTTATGGTACATACAGGGGGATTTCGAGTCAGCTCGATTTCTATCCATCAAAATTTCTCATAAATTCTGAAAGACTCCCACTCCTTATCTCCTCCTTATCTCTAAATTGAAGTACATTTATTCTACAAACTTAAAAACCTTTTCAAAGTGTACCGTAAGGGTTAAATGTTTTAGTACTTACACTATTTATCCTTCACTAATAGATAAGTTGTACGATGTAATATTTAAATATTCGCGAGAAATTTGCATTGAACGTTTTTATAAGTGCAATATCCCGTGTAGAAATTTGTTAGGGATAGCCTTACATAACATAAGGCCCCGATCATTAGTTATTAGGGATGCCATAAGAAAGGTTTCCTTATTTTAACCTAATGAGGTCCCGATCATTATTTATTAGGGATTCCATAAGAAAGGTTTCCTTATTTTTATCTAATAAGGCCTTGTAAGGATTTGATAAGGATGTTTTAACTTTATAAATATATTTACGAACACAAAATTTCGTAATAACCCGGCACTGGTTGTTGAAGAAATATTATATCATATGTCCAATTCAAAATTTTATTACTCTTTTTAAACTGAATTTGTTTCTTAAAATAATTTTTGAAAAATTATATATTTGCGCTGGTTATGACATATGTAGATTATATATAACACTTACATTAAATTAAGAAGTAGTCTACCACGTAAGGCAGTTGGCTCACGATTTAAAGGTCCCGAGTTTGAATCCCACCAAGGTAAGTGTGTTTTTATATGTGTTTTTAAATACGAGAAAATATTTATAATCATAGACTGCATCTTAAGAAACAAATTTAGTTAAAAAATAGTAATAAAATTTCAAAATAAATAATTTTTTTTATGTCGGGTGAATATCGCAAATCAGTGTCGGGTCGATACTGGCTCGATACTGGCACGTAGCATTGGACCGATGTCGCACACAGCACGTATTTACCACTCAAAAATACTCATAAGAATACGTTATTACTACTCGGATATACTCGTACGCAATCCGCTTTAACCACTCGTTTTTAAGCAAAAGTGCCCCTTTGCGCCCCAAAAATGGGTCGTACTCATTGAACCAAATGCACGTTTTTACTACTCAAACTGACCGTTCTCGCGGTCCAAAAGTGTCCAAATAAACGGTGTCCAATTGATCGTGTCCAAATGACCGTGTTTAAATGAACGGTGTCCAAATGAACCGTGTCCAAATGGACGGTGTCCAAATGAACCGTGGCCAAATAAACGGTGTCCGATTGATCGTGTTCAAATGACCGTGTCCAAATGCACCGTGTCCAAGTGCATCTCTCCCAAAAGATTATATAGTCACTGGCAAAACTGGCAAAGAATTGAGTAAGAGCTAAATAAAAAATTATATTAAATATTCAATATCAAAGGAAAAAGTAACAAGCGTAAGAAACCAATAAAAGTTAACAATAAAAATACACTTACATGTTCACAAAACGACAGCGTACAACACACAGTTCTTTACACTTCAAACTTACGATCTGAAATGCTTGCTTTCCGGAATTATGACACGAGCAAATGATATTCAAATGCGTGAATTTGGTTGTTGATTTTGTTGTGCCGTAACCGGGATAGTATATTATTGTAGCGGTTAATGTGACGCACGTGTTCGTTCAGATTATGATTTGCGACTGCCCGCCCGATCTTACAATTTGTCGGAGTCGATATTCCGTTGCTAGTCTAGGACTCTCGAAATAGCGTTAACCTCTCGCTGTCAGTGCACCTTTGCATCAGCGCTTTCGGTCATCTCGGAGTTGAAATGGAAATTTTTAAGCGTACGGCGCAACTGAACAGAAATAACGCAACACCTACCTACAGCGCGACGCCTATACAACATATCATCTCGTCTTGCCAAAAATCGAATAATGGTATCATAATAAAAATACACATGGATGTATTTGGCATTTGACGCTCTTAAACTTGCGTCGGAAAAATTGTTATATTTGGCAAAAATAATAGGTGGGGGTGGGGTTAAATTAAAAAATGTGACAAATTTGAAAAATCTGATTACGCCATTGTAAAGAGCACAAAAAGCCATAAACATTTCGTACAAATTTTTTGTCGTTACGCCTTATATTTTTGAAAATATTCGCAAAAAACTATAAAATCCGTTATTTTCGAGGGGTTGTTTCAACCCCTAAACGTCGAGATACGCCGCAAAAAAAATACGTGTCTAATGTTTTTTGATGCTCAACAACATATCCAAAGCGCATCCAAATCGGGTAGGTTCCAAATCGGGTTTTTTCAACCAATAAACGTCGAGATACGCCGCAAAAAAAAAAAATACGTGTCTAATGATTTTTGATGCTCAACAACTTATCCAAAGCGCATCCAAATCGGGTAGGGACACTTCCGACCGTTCCCTTAGTTCTACTAAAAAAACCTTTATGAAGCAAACAATTCAAAGGAAAGGGTCCACGGAGAGCACTCGGGTTCAAAGTGCAACGGTGCATCAGGCAGGAATGCATTCTTTCGTCGGATTTCGTCAACATATACGGAGAGTATATAATGAGGAACGCTCTGGACGGATGAAACGGTGGAGTTTCTGTCACGTCTCAGAAAATATCTAACCTAAGATATGCGGATGATACCACCCTCATCGGCGCCTTAAAGGAAAAAATGATAGAGCTGCTGCAACGGGTTGACAAGGAGAGTCGGAAACTAGACCTTAAAATCAACAGCAAAAAACCAAGCTAATGATTGTCGACCGCTTCGGTGTCTTGGATTTGACAGGGGCCTTAAACGAATTAGACGTGGTAAACGAGTTCACCTACCTAGGATTATCTATCAATAACGCGGGAGATTGCACAGATGAAATCAAGAGACGGATAGCTATGGCGAAAAGCGCCATGGCCAGGCTCGCAGAGATCTGGAAGGACCGTGCAATTTCGTTAGTGGTAAAAAAGAGGCTGGTGGAGACGCTGGTGTTTTCCATCTTTCTGTACGGGACAGAGACCTGGACGGTTCTGGCAGCCGGAAGGAAGAAGATCAATGCCTTCGAGATGTGGTGTTGGAGAAGAATGTTTCGAATCCCATGGACTGCACATCGCACAAACGCTTCCATACTTCAACAACTCAAAATCAAGAAAAGACTCTCTACCACTTGCCTACAAAGAGTTCTCTAAATCTTTCATATCACCAGACGCGAAGAAGCAAGCTTAGAGAGGCTGGTGGTCACGGGAGAAGTCCAGGGTCGACGTGGCAGAGGCCGTTCGCCGACGAGGTGGTCCGACCAAGTTAAAAACTTGCACATTGCTTTCCCATTATTACAGATCGCTATCATTGCTCCTATTTTATTTCGCTCACAAAGCTCCTCTTATGAGGAAGCTTGTATTTTATTTGATGCATAATTATTAGTATTTATTAGTTAGGCTTCCTTATAGAGGAAGCTTTATGAGCAAAATGAAATAAGAACAATGGTAGCAATCTGTAATAATGAGGAAGCAATGTGCAAGTTTCTAATTTGCACACTTTTTTCATTTTAAATTTAACCTTTTTATGAATTGAAAAAGGGTCAGTTTAGTAGCACAAGTGGGGTTTTACAATTGACGCAATGTCAAATCGATGTTGACTTTGGGAGTTCAGGCTACATGGTCCATATATGGACTTCGCATATGGACCTTTGATCGCGTATAAAGCTGGATCTAATCAACCAAATCTTAAAGAATTATATATGAAATAGGGGTAGAAAAATATAATGGAATTAAAAATAACCTGATATCTCAACATTTGCGGAAGTTAGAGCTGCCACAGACATTTTTCAAAAAATTCAAAATTTTATAAAAAATAAACCCTTTTAACGATTATCGCCAAATTCAACACCAACTTTCCTTTAATGATACTCTACATTTAAAAAAAATTGAGCCCGATATCTCAACATTTACGGAAGTTAGAGCGAGAAGCTTTCACTGACGCACAGTACAATTAGACACGTTGCAATTGCACACCGTGCTATTAGACACATACTGTTGCGCACCGTTCAATTGGAGACGTTTCAATTGCGTACAGTTTGTTTGGATACATTTGATTTCCGCACAGTTCAATTGTACACCGTTGCTTTTGGACACAAGATATATTTTTGTATAATTTGGAATACACACGCATTTATACATGTAAAAGACTTTTCGAAATTTTTTATTAACTTTATATTGCAAATAAATGTACGTTACAGTGGACACAGTTCAATTGCGCACAGTTCGTTTGCTCACAGTTCAATTGCGCACAGTTCAATTGCGCACAGTTCAATTGCGCACAGTTCATTTGCGCACAATTCATTTGCGCACCGTTCGTTTGCGCACAGTTCGTTTGCACACAGTACAATTGGGCACAGTTCGTTTACGCACAGTTCGATCAAGCGTATTTAAAAATTACCACACACACACACACACACACACACACACACACACACGGACATTTTGTAAAAATGTGATTTTTGGACGTTTTAGAACATTCTGAACACATTAGCAGAGAAAACTAAAAAAACATTTTTTTCTTCGGTTTTTTTTACCCCTATTTTATATATAATTCTTTCAGATTTGGTTGATTAGAACTAGCTTTATACGCGGTCAAAGGTCCATATGCGAGGTTTACGAAAACAAAGCTTCCTCTATGCAATGAGGGAACAACTAAGGAGAAGGATATCATAATCAAGAGACACGGTAGTGTCTCGCGCCAAGTACACGCGCAGCGCGACACCGCCGTGACTCTTTAACGCGAATGCACGAGTTGCAAGTACCCGAGATTTTCAGATCTCAATAACGAGTAAACGGATCAAGTTCTAAGTAGGCTTGATCGATAGCTTAGGTTTAAATTATGTAATAAAAGTGTTTTTACTTTTTCGCTACGAGCCCTACGAGCGGAGATATTGCGACGCAAAGTTTGAAACGTTAAATTTTACAAATTATTTTACAATTAAGAAACGTCGTCGTCGTCGTCGCCGTCGTCGTCGCCGTACGGTTGCTTTTGCATCGATAGATGGCGTTTTTGAGATACCTCGAGTGTTTAAAAAGAGACAGCATATACGTATGTGTGCGCTCAGTGCAAACAGAGCGTTCACCGTGCTGTCAGTCAGTTATAACCTAGAAATATATATCGTGCAACACCGTAATCTCTCATCGTTAAATACGATCGTTTAATTCCAAATTCGGTCGCGTCATGTAAGGATCGAAGTGTCACGATATTAGAATAGGCGTTACACGAAGCGAAATATCAGCGGGTCGGATTTATCAGTGTAGTGACAGTCGTGACCGTCGTGACAGATAAGGCGGTATTCATAGTCCGATCTTATATCTAAGATCGTCTTAAGTCTGGTCAAAGGCAGTCTTAAGACTCCGTCCAGCCAATCGAATGACCGTATTAGCAACTTAAGATATTACTTAAGACGGTCTTGAAATAAGATCCGATTATGAATATCGGCCATAGTGATCATCAATATATCAATATATATTGATCGCAGGGAGCTGATATCGAGGAGATCTTTAAGAAGGAAAGTGTATCCAAAATCGCACACGTAGGTATGTATGTACGTATATGCTGTCTTGTAAATTGTAAAAGTTGAAGAGAACGCGAAAGTGATCTGTAGCGCAATTTGTATTGTAGGCAATTATGCTAATTAGTTGAATCGAGTCCATTATTATCCATTATTATGATAGACGTTGATTTTATACTATAATGTTTGGAAATATTAATTATTTACAAAATTAGCAATAACAACAAAATAAATTTTGGTAAATATATAGTATAATAGTACCCTCTTCAATCAATTTTCTTTGAAATTTTCCCAAAAATTTTGTGTATTTTGGGTAGTAAAAAAGATTCTCAGAAGGAAAATTGTCGCTCATGTTCCGTTTGTTTATAATTAATACTTAAAATATCACAATGTCGATAAGTAAAGAAATAATAATTTATGAATATACATATCTATATTTCGCTTCTTACTATTAGATCATATGTTATTTACAACTTTACTCAATTATATATTTTAAAATTATAATTTATGTTAAGGACGTTCCCCGGTCCTTATACTAGAGAAAATCGAATCAGAGAGCGTGCCGTTATTCTACATATTTACCTAAAATTTTATTGAATTAGCAAATTAATAATTACGAAAAATTACTAATTACGTAAAAATTAATAATATTTAGGTAGAAGTACGCATTACTCAAAAAATTGGTAATTTGTCAGAGAAAAATTTATAGTTACGTGAAAGTTAGTATTTAGGCGAAAATGAATTAACTTTTTTTTGTAAATTGATAATTAGTAGAAATAAATTCTTTATTAAAATAATATAATTAATAGAGTTTGTCAAAAATGAATTACTACTTATTTGAAAATTAATAATTAGTAAAAAATAATTACTTATTTTTTCAATAATGAATAATCAGTTTCAGGTAAAAAAAATACATATATATAAAACATTAACATAATTGTTTTCTTAAACCACGTTTAATTGCAATAATTAACATTCGAAGCGACGGGCCATTTATGAGCCAAGCGCGGTAATCCGTGCGCAAATCTTTCTTGAAAATTCTTTATTTATCGTACGTTTCGGTCCTATTTTGGATCTTTAGCAACTAAATGGTACAAAAAAATTACATGAACGTGGATTATTATATCTCGTGTCGTTTGTATAAAGACTTACATATGTATTTCGATTACTTTCGCGCGGTCCACGGTGCTCAAGGACGGACTATCTTGGTGAGCCTCCTTTCGGTGCAAGCCGTAAGGATGTCTATTAAGTTAGCATTGGAACGTGGGCATAATCACATGAAACGTACGGAAGATTTAGTGCTCTTTATGTGCTAATTTATTGCTCTAATCCTGATTTTATTGCTCCAGCCGTTTAGCAAAAATTGATTTTTATGCTAACTTTTAAGAAAGTTCCCATTACGAACGCCCATTAAAAAAATAATAATAAAAATAAAACACATATCATAATTTAGTGCTAATTATGTGCTTTTAATATACACAAGTATAAATTTTGGTGCGCTACCCTTTACGCCGAAAACAACCCCAAAATGTGCGTCATACAAGAAAGAAGTGCCAAAAATAATAATGATTTCGGAAATTTATCGATCGCAACCTGTTTTATGATTTTAATGCTCGCAAAATACATATTGACCAATTTTATTGCTCCACCCTCATATGCGGAAAACAACCCCTATGTTAGATATGTCTCTTTTGCTGTAAAACCAATCATCATAATTCCATGTAACTTTCTGCGAAACATCGTGCACGATCCTACAAAATATACTGCAAGCTGACGATTTTTGTGCTACATCCCTTATACTCAAAAACAACCCTAAAGTGTGACCTCAAGAATAAAGTGCTAGTTAAAAAAACAGATAGCGAAATAATTCTTGTCTTAAAATGTTTATCGATTTTATGACGACGCGAGTTCCCTCGGTCTCGCCAGCCGAGAAGAAGCACGCCGACAAATTCACTAAATATCTAAATGTATGAAATGTATCCTGAAATCGGTAAAAAGTATTAATAATATATGGTAGCTCGACCAGGTATTCTCTAAAGCTCGGTATGGGCGCCAGGTGCGAATACTCGCACCACGGTACACGAAATATAAGCCAGCTAATTATCTCAGGTGTGAATCCTTAATTCCGATCGCTGTTAGATCTTGGAGAGGAGGAGAGGAAGCGCAGCGCAATTAGCACACATAATAGATAAACAAAATAGATAATATATTTAGTAAGAATAGATAATATTTAATAAGAAAAAGTTCATTACGTGTCGTTTCACGGGTAACAATAATACCGCCACAACCGCAGTAAATAATATCTCGAAGAATTACAATCGTAATGCGTCCCGCCACAAATTTCACGGTAACGGAAAACGTCTGATTACGACTAATAATGCGAATGATAGTTCGCCTTTACGCGAAGTTACCTCGCTCACAATACTGTAACGACCACGCGGATATCCCACGATACGCTAAGATACCCCGCAAGTCCGAAATAACCCCGCGAATGGCATCTGCAATCACGCCCGATACCTCGCGAGGTCCGCAACACTAAACGCAAAAGGTGCCCGACACGCCAAAACGCGATTACGCGAAACGCATTCTACGGCTCCGCGATAATACTATGTCCGGCCCGTGCGAAGGACACCTCGCCAAGAACGACTCGGTTACGCGAAGCGCATTTCGCCGTTTCACAATAATCTCGAGTCTGAACCGAATATTAACAATAATCCCCGATGACTATTATACGAAAATTGCAATTACACGATCCCACACTACGGGACGGTAAATGCACACGATCTCCAGCCCGAACCGAATGCTAATAATATCTCCGGGTACTGTATCCATACGCAAAGATCACAGCTATCCGATCCCGCACTACGGAACGGTACGCACGCGTGACTCTAATTACGCGTTGACTCTAATTACGCGTTGACTCTAATTACGCGTTGACTCTAATTACGCGTTGACTCTAATTACGCGTTGACTGTCGGCGGCCGCGCGCGAGTCCCCGACACGGGCAACCACGTTTCACACTCTCGGCCTCCTGTTGCACTTCTCTCGGTATTAATTAGCGGAAACAACATGTAACCCTCGCGGCACAACGCGACTCCCGGGAGGGCCTCGGTGTCGAGACGATCTTACTTGCTTACGATGCTTGAACAGTGGCATTACAATTCTCTCGCACGTTTGGCAGCCGGTGGTCTCGGATGGCACCTCTCTCGTCGACAGCTCACACGACAGTGTCGCTCTCCTGGCCCGGCGGCGGGACCACGCTGGGCCCGCGCGCCTGCGCGCCGGGGTTGCTAGCCCCGCTTGCTTGTCAACCCTTCGCGAGCGCTGCGCCCGATCTGAGCGACCTCCGCTCCTGTCGCTCCTTTGTTTTTTGTTTACGTGGAAGAGAGAAAATGCCTCGCGCATTTCCCGGGCCCCGGCCACCCGGAGTATGTGGGGCTTGCACCCACTAAAAAACTCTCTCTCAAACATACAGCACGCTGGACATACAGTTACGTGACGCGGGAGACTCGAGGTATTACTTCACAACACGCAACAGTCCTCACGCAGAGGCGACAGAAATCCGTAAACCGAAGACAAGAGACACACGAGAAGGTCATCCTAGGAGGGGCATTTCAATCCCCGAAAAAGAACGAGCCCTAGTCAAATGACAGGCACGCGAGACACCAATGATGTAAACATCCAGGATCTACACGGCTGACATCCGACCACCTCAAAGAACCCTCATGATAATGACCGCGGGCAGTCATATCATCGAGGGTCCTCATCATTGGTTGCGAGATCGTTCGTCTGGGGGAGTCCACCCCCCCCCGTAAATACGACGTACACGATCCACAGGACGTGTACAAACGAGACAAACAGGAACCACCTCTACCCGGAGAGGGGTTCCACACGAAACCTACCCGCGAGTTCATGAACTCGCTAACATGTAGGATACATATAGGGTACCCATCAACACACGTAAAGGACCACATAGAGAGGTCCGCATCCCCGGCCGATAAAATGCGGCAAAGAGTACGGATCGCGCCCCACCCCCACCCACCCCCACCCCCGCAAGGGGAAAGATATAGGGGGGAGGCGCAAAAGAAGAGTAAAACCCGGGAAACCCCACCGCGGCCAGAGAAACCCCCAGAGGGACGACCAACCGCACCCCACGGCCACAACGGGGCCTCCGGTACCCATTGTCTAGCAACAGGGCCGGAGCCCCGCAAGCACAGCGGTGAGCAGCGGACCACGGCCGACCGACCCCCAGAGGACCCCCCAGCCCAACGCGATAGAGTCCCCAGAAAGACAAAACAACGCGGTAGCGCAATCACAAAAATGAGTTGTGAGGCCGTCCGGCAGCCCCGAGAAGAACAGCCAAGCGCCGCCCGCCCCCGGGCCACCCACCCCCCAGGGATCCGGGAGCGTCGCAAAGCGACACGCCGGACCCCAGGGGGAGGAAAAGCCCGGGGCCGCCCGGCGCCCAACCGCCCCAAGGCAGCAGAAACAACCCCACCCGCATGCCGCAAAACAGAGTACATAAAGCCGCAAAGCGCAGTACATGTCATTATACATCAGCCGCAACATCTTTAACGCTATCCAGGATCAACGAGAGCCGCTTGCTGTCCCCTGCGCTCGTCCTCTTCCTTTCGTTGCAGAACTCTCTCGGCAAAGACCGAGAAAACGTTCCAGGATTCCTTGGCGGAACACATGGACCCGACAATCGTCTCTAGGGACAGATTCTGGCCCACGACAGTCGTCAGCTCTCCCCGCTCAAGGTACCAGGAGTTACAGACAGCTAGTGTATGTTCAGACGTGTCCTCTTCTGTGTTGCAGTATCGACATAGGGGGGTATCCTCCTTGCCAATTCTGAACAAGAAGGCCCCGAAACATCCATGACCTGTTAGGAATTGAGTAATCCTAAAGGTCAGGAATCCCGTTCTTCGATCCAACCAAGCCTCAAAGTTGGGAATGATCGCCTCCCTCGTCCTTCTACCGGCAAGATGCGGCCGTCGGATGTGATCCTCCCACTGTCCCCTTAGCACCGTCCATTCATCCTCACGCACGGCAGCGGATGAAACATCATTATATGTGCCCTCTTCCTTTATGTTTCTCAAACGAAGATAGGTGCGTCTTAAGTATTCCGCATAAATATGTAGCGGTGGGATACGTGCCAGTAGTGTCGCGGCCTCGTATGACACCGTGCGATACGCCATGGTTGTGCGAGTAGCCGTCAGTCGAAGTTCCCGGCGCAGGATCCTTTGTTTGTTTTCCGATCCAAGAAACTCCTCGCTCCATATGGGGGCGGCATATAAGGTGATAGAGGTATTGACTGTATAATATAGCCTGCGCTTATTTTCCACAGAACCCCTAAGATTCGGGAGTATCCCGCACAGTGCACGATTCACCTTCGCGATCTTAGACGCAATATATTTCACATGGGTGTTGAAAGCCCAGTTCTTATCGATATGAACTCCTAAATATTTCATACTATACGATATTTTTATTCTGGATCCCTCATATACAAAGAAAGAGTCACGAGGGAAATATCCGAAGAAAACAGCTTCAGACTTAGACCAGGAAACTTTCAGGCCCAAATCATGGATGTTAACAAGTATTCTCTCCAAGCACTCAGTGGCAAAAGCGCACGCGGCATCGAAGTCACTCTCCACAACTACCAAGAGAGTGTCATCAGCATAACAAACTCAATGGCAGTCTTCAAACAGCATCGTTCTAAGTACTTGGTCGAACCCTATATTCCATAAAGGGGGGCCCAAGACCGAGCCTTGTGGGACCCCCCTGTTCACACGTCTCGTGCGACGAGTGCCGTTCGGTGTAGTGTACTTGATTTTCCTGTTTCTCAGGTAATCCTCAATTATGCGGCGCAGGTATGGAGGGAGGCGCTTATTTCGGAGAGTCCTTCTAATACTAGAATGTTTAATAGAATTAAACGCGTTCTCAATGTCTATGGATAAAGCCAACGCAACTTTACCGCCCCTACGAGCCTCGGTTATTATATCCTTTACCAGGAAAAGAGCGTCTGTAGTCGAACGCATACGCCTAAAACCAAACTGGATTTTCGTTCAGATGAGTTTCAAGACGATTTGCGATAATATGTTCAAATGTCTTGCCTACTTCATTTAATAGGCAGATTGGCCTAGCCTTGGGGATCTCGCCCGGTGGTGGGGGCTCACCTTTTGGGATTAGCACTAGATCAGCCATTTTCCAAATGGGTGGAAAAACTCCAACCTGCATATAAACATTATAGCACTGCGCCAAGCGATGGATCATACTAGCCGGGAGCTTTTTCAGGACAGTTGCCTTAAAACCATCCGGTCCAGGCGCCGTACTACTGTTCTTCTTGGCAGAGATAGCTGCACACACTTCATCATCGGTGATGGGAGTCCTGCCCTCCTCACAGTCGCCCAAATGTACGGGAGTCAACTCCTTACCCGGAGGAAAAAGTTTGTCTAAGAGGCGGTTTAAGACCCTCGGTTCCAGGGTCACGCTGACAATGAGTGCCGGAGCGGGTTTCCGCAGTCTACCCATGACCAGCCTATAAGGGAGACCCCAAGGGTCTTCGTCGAGCGTGGATATCAGTTCCTGCCATGCAGATGACTTGGCTCTGCGTATTTCAAATTTTAGTTCATGATTCGCCGAAATGTAGGCCACCCTCTTGGCCTCCAGAACCTCCGGTCTATCTTTATTTCAACCACGAGTCCAGGCCCTCCTGGCTGCGATAGCGGTGGTTCTTAGCCGCGCGATGGTGTCATTCCACCAATACGCTGAACCCTTTCTACGAGCATGCAGGCGGGGAACTGCCGCTTTACATGCACCAGCGATGCAGTCGTGTATTCAGCGGTCAGGTTTAGCCTTAATAAGATATTCTGGGTCCTTGGGAGTGACCGCACACGTCCATTCGATGGCCTCCCGGTATATTCCCACATCCATCTTCTTGAAGTTCCAGCGGGCCCCGGATGGTCGTGTAGGGCGCTGTGTAGAGGTATCCGAGTTTCGAAAGGACATATATCGGTGATCCGATATGGACTCCATATCTCCACGTACGGACCATTCCGCTATTCTGCCGGATAAGCCCGGAGAAGCCCAAGTCAGGTCTATAATTGAGTTTCCCCGATGGCTCTCAAAAGTAGAGTGGTTACCTGAATTTATTAAGCGTAAGTCAAGTTGTGCGGCAAGTTCCTCTAGTGATTCACCCCTAGCGTCAGCGAAGTTTGAGCCCCATGATTGGGCATGTGCGTTGAAATCACCGCACACAACGATATTATTGTTGTGTGCGATACTTGAACATAAATTGGCCAACTCCTCAAGGAAGTCTAAATATTCACGCAAGTTAATATTCGGCGAGACATAACAAAACGCCATAAAAATGTTTCCGAAATTAATGAGGACAGAGTTACGTCCACGAGCCATAAGTACGGCAGGGTAAGCCGCGAGCTTCACATTAACGTATATAGCCTGTAGATTTGAACCTGCTCTGAGTCCGGCTGACCAGGCCGCGACTCTGGGACCGGTAATTCGACGGCCAGGCTGGCCGGGTCGTGGCTCGTCGACCGGTGGCGGAATTCCGTGGGAGATGGCTGATCTATTCCTCGGCGGAAATCTCGTCGGGGCGTCCCCCTTCCTGGATCCTCCGTGCTCGGGCTGTTACTCAGCGTTACGGGCTGAGCGCTCGGACTGCGAGACGCTCTGCTGTACCGGCTGTGAGCCCCAGCGTGACCTGCCCGTCGGCCATCCTTCCGCAGAAAGCCTCCACCTGCAATTCCCGCGGTGCGACCCAAGTCGTTACAAAATTCAGTGGCCACCTGCTCAGCGCCACCTCACGCAACCTGTAAGTCTCGCAAATATAATTAGAATCTAATTCTAAACGCAAACGCCTCGCCCCTCTCGGGTGGAGGCACCACCCCTGACGCTTCTCTCGGCCAAGCTACCATCCGGACAGGGGATGGTAGCTTGACCTTGTCATGTCACAATTTATGTGCTCCCGAAATATCCACAATGAGATTTTCGTGCTCATCTCCTTCGGCCGACCCGAACGTGAACACTCCATACGTACAAGAGTAAATTACCAGTTAAAATACAGATAGCGAATTAGATTTTGTCTTAAAATGTTTATCGATTAATGTGCTCCCGAAATATGCACAATGAGATTTTTGTGCTCATCCCCTTCGGCCGACCTGAACGTGAGCACCCCATACGTACAAGAGTAAAGTACCAGTTAAAATACAGATAACGAATTGGTTTACGTCTTAAAATGTTTATCGATTTATGTGCTCCCGAAATATGCTGTCACGGATTTTTCGGCCGGAGCAAAGGAACGCTAGGAGAGTCGAGTGATAGGCCTCTCGGGATAATCCCTCGCGCGAGTCAGGCAGTTCTCAATTAAATCCGAGTGGGCGCCAGACGCAATGCCCTCGCGTCCACTAAATTCTCGATAACTTTAACGCGAAGTCGGGAGAACCAAAGCCTGTCGCACGAGGGGCCAGCCAGCTCGACCTAACGGCAGAGGGGCAGGGTAGAGGCAGGGCGGCGCAGTTTCGTCGAACGAACACAAAATAATTCCACACAAATCGCTAGCTATTCAATGAACAATAGGTTTCGTTTATTAAAATAAAAGTAAATAATCAGCGTAGTAAATTTTGAATAATAAAGAATAAACAAGTCTGGTTATTCGGGCAAGCAGAGAATTCACGGAAAAGAATCTTAAATTGTCGTTGAATAATAGATCACACGGAAAAATAAACAGGTCGGATGAAATTAAAACCAAATTACAAGTGAGTAATACGCAATAAAGAAAACTTGAATTTAGGCGATGTCCGGAGCCGAAATGACGGCAATATAACACTATGAAAAAGTGGTTGACGAACAGATGTATCGCGGAAACAACTTAAATCTAACTTATCACTAATGACGCAAAGTAACTAATTTGTATTGCGATGTTCGCAGGTAACGTCGACGCGATTTCAAAATCCCTCGCGACACCCTTATCACGAATAACACAAAGACGAAGACAACAATTCTGTATTTACGCGATGACCAATAATCGTTTCGTACAAATCGCGAATGACGACGCAGCGCTGGTCTCTACGCAGCACGCAGGCAGGTACCCCGCAGGGCCACTCTCCGGCGACGCGCGATAAAGGAACGCCGACGCGAACCCCGAGAGCAGATTGCTGACGCTCGTTACCACGCGAAAGGTTCAAATACGCGAATTCTATCTACGACCGGATGTCGTGATATCCACGATCTCGCGACCCCGCGGTCGCGATCCCCAGGAGGCCGATCCTAGCAGCGCACGGATATGTCGTCGCGAGGCTCCTCGTGACTGCCACCGACCGCCAACACCAATACGTTTCCGCCGCGTCCGGCCTCTCGCCGATCAGCTGCGCCGTGCGTGTCCGCCTCGTGCCCCGCGGTCGGACTCCTCCCTGGGTCTCGCAATATCCTCGCGCCGCTCCGTCCCTTGCCGTGGGTCTCGCTCCCGTCGTTGGCTCCCGCAATCCTGGTCCCGAAGCACGGTGCCTCGGCGAGGTGCCACATTTTCATACAATACAAAGTAAAATAAAATGAATAAATGATACGCATTCTAAAGTTTCGGTAGCCCCCCTGGAGATTTCGCGGTCGCTCTCCTGGCTCGTCCGAGGGCGCGAACCCGCGCCTTGTGACGGCGGCGGGGCGCTCCCACGCGCGGCGAACCGTCACGTCACAATGCACAATGAGATTTTTGTGCTCATCCCCTTCGGCCGACAAACCTCCCCGAATGTGAGCACCACCATACTTACAAGAATAAAGTACCAGTTAAAATACAGATAACGAATTGATTTTTATTTTAAAATGTTCCTTAATTTATGTGCTTTTGAAATATGCGCAATGAGATTTTCGTACTCATTCCCTTTGGCCGACCCGAACGTGAACACCCCATACATACAAGAGTAAAGTACCAGTTAAAACACAGTTAACAAATTGATTTTTGTCTTAAAATGTTCCTCGATTTATGTGCTCCCGAAATATGCACAATGAAATTTTCGTGCTCATTCCCTTCGGCCGACAAACCTCCCCAAATGTGAGCACCACCATACTTATAAAAATAAAGTACCAGTTAAAATACAGATAGCAAATTGGTCTTTATCTTAAAATGTTCTTTAATTTATGTGCTTTTGAAATATGCGATATGAGATTTTCGAGCTCATCCCCTTCGGCTGGTACTCTTGTAAGCATGGTGGTGTTCACGTTCGGGGCAGTTTGTCAGCCAAAAGGGATGAGCACAAAAATCTCATTGTGCATATTTCGGGAGCACATAAATCGATAAACATTTTAAGACAAGAATTATTTCGCTATCTGTTTTTTAACTAGCACTTTATTCTTGAGGTCACACTTTAAGGTTATTTTTGCGTATAAGGGATGTAGCACAAAAATCGTCAGCTTGCAGTATATTTTGTAGGATCGTGCACGATGTTTCGCAGAAAGTTACATGGAATTCTAATGATTGGTTTTACAGCAAAAGAGACATATCTAACATAGGGGTTGTTTTCCGCAAATGAGAGTGGAGCAATAAAATTGGTCAATATGTATTTTGCGAGCAATGAAATCATAAAACAGGTTGCGATCGATAAATTTCCGAAATCATTATTATTTTTGGCACTTCTTTCTTGTATGACGCACATTTTGGGGTTGTTTTCGGCATAAAGGGTAGCGCACCAAAATTTATACTCGTGTATATTAAAAGCACATAATTAGCACTAAATTATGGCATAAGTGCGTTATTATTATTTTTTTTTTTAATGGGCGTTCTAACTTTTTTAAAAGTTAGCATAAAAATCATTTCTTGCTAAATGGCTGGAGCAATAAAATCAGGATTAGAGCAATAAATTAGCACATAAAGAGTACTAAATCCTCCGTACGTTTCATATGATTGTGCCCATGTTGGCATGTTAACTTAATAGACATGCCGTAAGGGGTGTTTGCGTGTTACCGGCATGTTATGTGCGCCAATCCTTATGAATAAAATGGATTTGAAATATTTTAATTGCTTAGAATTGAAAGAGGCTACTTACTCCGTCGGCCGAGCACCGTGAGCCACGCAGTCTGGTGTATGTCTACGGTTGGGTTTAAAATTAAGTGTGTTGTTTTGTGACATTATTCATGTAAACAATATATATCTTGATGTTTGTTGGAAAAGGTTATTTTTCAACTCCGCACGCGCGCTATTTAAATTTTAGGTAATCTATCTCAATATCAAGATATGCGTGGTGGAGGGTCTCAGTGTCGCTTTGTAAATTGAGACTGTTGGTCAGTCTTTTTATGTGTATCATTTCAGACACTAGTCATCTCCCATAAATACGTTCTTCATCCAGGATTTCTACCCTATCCCATGCAAATTCGTGATTTTTAAGTCTGTAGTCCGTGATGACCGAGTGTTGTGATGTGTTTTTTTTTAATGTGATTGCGAAGTTTATTAATTCGTGTTTTTAGGAGGCGTGTTGTTTGTCCTACATATAAAGCATTGCAATCATTGCAAGGTATTGTTACGCTTGTCGCGCGTCTGCCGCACTTTCACTCACACGCGACGCGTACTCCGACACTCACACAAAAAAACAAAGCTCGTTAACAAAGAAAAAGAACTCGTTTATTAATGTAGCTCGTTTGTACAAGGAGCTCGGGTAAACACGTCCGAACGTGACGGTATCCCAGAGCGTAATCTGAATATCATAATTGTAAACAAGACAGCCGTCGCTAAGGACGATTCGCAACTTCTGCTACGGGGCGACCCGCATGAGCGCACGGCACGGGCGTACAGCACGGGCGTAACACTACCCCTCCTCTTCCGAGATTGTCGCCCCGACAATCCGGAAGAGTAGTTTCTTGCGGTACAGCTTCTTTATCGTGAGCCCCAGGGCACCAAATACCTGCCCTCCTCGAGTTGCTGCTCAGAGTTACCGGACTCTATTTTTTTGGTCCCTGGTAGCCGCACACCAGTCTCCGTCCGAACCTCTTCTGGAGAGAGCTGGCCAGGCTCCCCCCTCTCCGACGGTCTCAGGACGACTTCGTAAGCTCCGCTTCCCCGGTGTAGACTCCCCCGCTGCCGGCCTCCTACGTCGTCGTTCCACCAAATCTTCGGACAAGGGGGGGGGGGGAACTTGTGTGGACCCAACGCCTTTTCAGGCTCCCCAAGTTCCTGCCTCAGCATTTGCTCAACGTCCCACGGGAAAACCACAACTCCAAAAACCGTGGGCGAGGCAGTCTTCTTATAATAAGAAACTCCCCTCCGAAGAAGTCTTCGGCCGTTGTTCTGCCACGGTATCTCACACCTCCACCTGAACCGCTGACTTTCTCGGATTTCATTCCTCTACAAAAAACAAATAGAACGCACAGAGACAAGAAAACATTTGAATAATAAAATCAAATTACAACACTTTTCTCAGTGTTCCACAACTTTTTATTAAATACACATTACAAATTCCAAATAGCGTTGCCCAAACAAAACGTCACACGCAAAAAAAACAGAACAGAATTTTTTTAAAAATCCCAACTTACAAAAAAAACATTCCCGAGCAATTTCTCCCCTTGTCGAGATCAATTAAGTCTCGCTTTTCTCGAAATTGGGGCACTCGAAACGTAGATGCCCCGTCTCTCCGCAGGACCAACACTCCCTCCGGTCAGTCCTGAAACCATCCCGAGGCCCATTGCCTTTTCTATCCTCTTCCTCCTGCTTCCCTTCTCCCCCCTCCCCTTCTAAGCTTCGCGAAATGCGACTTTCCCCTTTTTCGGAAGATTTTTCAAAAATCTCCCCCCCTTTCCCAAATCCTCCGAATTTTCCCCCTGTATGGCCTTAACGGCCTTCGCTCTCTCTACCGTCAATTTCAAAGAGATTAACCGCTCCATTTGTAACGTCCGTCGGATAAAGTGGTCCGTGACGGCCGTCACAAACTGTAAACAAGCGATTTTTTCACGAATTTCGTGGGGGCATTCAGGATATGCGAGGCGCGACAGTCGTTCTATATCAGAGCCGAGAGCGGCCAAGTCCTCCCCGAATCTTTGTCTGCGATTCGTGAGCGCGGAATAGTAGTTCTGCGTTAAACGCCCCTCGCCGAAACGCAACTCGAGCTTCGACTTCAACTCCGCAAAATTAAGACACTCAATGTCTTGTACCGTCTCGAGAATCGTGCGCGCCTTCCCTCTCAGGCTCGAAGCCAGTGCGACGGTTTTCGTCGCATTGTCCCAGAAATTCGCTCGCGCAATCAAATTAAATTGCGAAAAATACTCCTGCAGTGGGACTGTCCCATCGTAAGTATCGGGCTTTAACTTATAGCCGAGCCCGACGCCTATTCCTGTGGCGGCGTCACCCGCGCGCGCGGTACGGATGCCGACATCAGCCACATTCGTGCCCCTCCCACTCGAACATACGACGAAGTCACTCATGGCGCTCGCGCTCGTGCTTCTCTCAATCGGACGCGTGTCTCTTTCACTCGCGCCGCCCGCGATCGTGCTTCTCTCAATCGGACGTGTATCTCTTTCACTCGCGCCGTCCGCGATCGCGCTTCTCCCAATCAGACGTGTATCACTTTCACTCGTGCCGTCCGCGATCGCGCTTCTTTCGGTCGGGCGTGCGCCGCTCTCATTCGCGCCGCCCGCGATCGCATTTCTTTCAGCCGGGCGCACGTCGCTTTCACACGCACTGTTCGCGATCGCCCCCCCCCCGCGCGACCCGCGTCCCTTCACCGTTCGCGCTTTGTACCCCCATGTCCCCAGACGCTCTAATACTGGAAAGACTTAGCTGGGGATTGTCGTTGGAGTTTGTCCCCCCAAATCTTGTAGGGTGATATCTGCGACGATAGGTGAAGGCGGTAAACCCATAGGTGTGCCAAAGGTTTGTTGATATTATACCCCGTTGAACACGAAGAAAGTGGACTTGAGAACAAACCGGACTGCCATCAGAAATTCGTCACGCGATAATGTACAATTGTTTTCGATGTAGCTCCATCTTTTTATTAAACTTTCAATGGCCAAGTTTGTGGGGATGTTGGTAAAGAGTGATATAACGTCTAATGAAATTAATTTGTAGCCATCAGGTATATACAAAGTATAAGTCTTGTAACTTGTCGACTAATTGGAAACTGTCCGATTGCTATCGGGTGTTGGTATTGATTTATGAATGATGACGTGTAAAAATGTAGCTAATTCGTAAAGTGGGCTATTAATTGACAATACCTACTATTATTCTGAGCGGCGATCCTGGTTTATGAATTTTCGGCACACCATAGGCTCTAGGTAACATTCCGTCGGTGCAGTTAAGTCTTTTATAAGTGTGTTCATCAATAAACTCGTGTTTTTTCCATCTCGCGAGCATGTCGTGGAGGCCTCGAATTAGTTTTTTCGTGGGATCTTTTTTTATAACAGTATACGTGTTGGGATACTCTCCTAGCATGGAATTTATTTTCTCAAGATAATCTGTCTTATCTAAGGCTACGGTGACGTTGCCTTTGTCTGCTCTTGTAAAGATTATATTCGGATTTTCACATATAAAGTGTCGCACATTAAGAGAGGCATTAATTAGTTCTTTGTCTATAGGGGAGGTTTTAAATGAGTAATTTAAAAGGTTTTTTGTTATAGGAGTTATTCTATTCCGTGTGGTGGTACGAATGTTATTAGGGAGTTTATAGATGTTATGTTCTGTGCATTTTATGAGTTCTGTTATGAGTTTAGTTTTGTTATATGTTGGTAAGCACAAATTCTTCCCCAGTTGTAAAAGTTGTTGGACTTTAATTGGTATATATGAGGCGGTAAGGTTGACGAACCATTTATTCTGGATATGTAAGGGGGAGGGGGAAGGATCATTGAATGAGGAAGGGTTTAATGAGATTGTGTGAGTGGTGGTCAAGTTCGGGTTGAACGGTTCTAGGGAAAACCATTTAGATGTTGCTGTTTTTATGTGTGGATTTTCGTTTTGTGTCGGACCTGTGTTTGGAGGTGACGCTTTAGATGTGTATGTTGCTATTTTGCAAAAATAACGTACCGAGCGTATCTTGTTTTTCAAGGATTCTTTATGTTTATTGAGTAACCATTTGAATTTCTTGTCTAGCCTATCACGTTCGCTCACGAAATGGAAGTACAAAGATTTATTTTGCGTGTTAAAAAAGTTATTACACAGTGAAATCGGTAGCATATGTGTTATAATTTTTGTTAATTTAAAACAGCGCGGTTGTAAGGCGCGGATCGTATTAAGCGCGTCGTATATTTCATTACGAATCATACTCATAGCAAACCTTTGTAAAATAATGTCAAATTTGTTAACGGATCTTCTGTCTTGCAAATTGTTGGTATAGTGTCTGAATCGATTTATGTGTGGTAAAATAATGTTAGATCTTATGCAACTTTTTAAAAAATTGCTGCGTAGATGCATCTTAGAAATTGATTTCTGGGAGTTGATCCACGTTTTTATGCGTTTAACGACGTCAGTTCTGAAATCATACTTAATAAAGTGAAAAAATGATGTGGTACGCATACTTTCAACTAGCGTTGATCAAGTTAATGTAGAGGCTCCAGTAATAAACATTTAAAGAAACGTGCAATAATTAAATTATATTAAGCCAATTAATAATTTTTAAAATAAATAATTTACTTGAGACTAAATATTCATTATTGAAAAAATTAATAATTATTTTCTACTAATTATTAATTTTTAAAAATAAGTAGATAGTAATTCATTTTCAAAAATATTAATTATTTTAATAATAAAAATTTATTTCTACTAATTACCGATTTACAAAAGAAATTAATTTATTTTCACCTAAATACTAATTTTCACGCAACTAGAAATTTATCTCTGACAAATTACCAATTTTTTAAGTAATGCATAATTTACTTGTACCTAAATATTATATTTTATGTACCTAATTAGTAACTTTTTGTGACTAATTAATAATTTGCTAATTCAATAAAAATTTAATTTGTTTCCCTGCTTAACACTACAAAATGCGTGATATCAGTACAAAATTACCTTTTTCAAAAAAGGTAAAAAAAGGCGCCAAGTACACGCAATGTATTTTGTAAATTCAAAAATCCAACCTAAATGGTAGTAGTTTTATTTCTCCTTAACAAAATTGTATCACAAAATTGCGTTACCTAACTCAACCTAAGTGACATATTATTTCAAAAAAATATATGAAATCTTTAAATTGCGCCAAGGCGGCAGTGTGGTCTAGTGGTAGAGCGCCAGACTCGTAATCTGAGGAACCAGGTTCGAGTCCACTAGAGCCATGTAAACATGGAAAGTTTTTTCCGAAAGCTGCGCCCTCCGTGCAAGATAGGCTCTTGTGCGGAGCAAACTGGGCTCCGTCTTTCGGAAAGAGACGTTAAGCCGTTGGTCCAAAGGGTTAAGTGAGAGGAGAAGGGTAGTATTGGATGAGAATTGAATAAAGGGTTGGGAACGTCCCTACAAAACGCCTTGCAACCCTGAGGGGAGTCAATAAACGTATTTATCTTATCTTATCTTATCTTTAAATTGCGCCAATTACAAAGAGAATATTTGTATTGCTTTGAAAAATAATTGTTATGCAATTACTTTTAAAAGATAAAACCTAAGCGGTACATATCTTTGTGCTCCCATTTAAGGGTCTTCCTATTCCAATCCAAGTAGTAGCTTTAATTCTCCTTAACAAAATTATAATATTGCAAAGAATCATTTTAATCACAAAGAATTTAAGAGGTAACAGTACAAAATAAAAATATTTAATTAAAATAAAATAAATGAATTTTTCTTGTAAAAAACTTGGCGCTGCTTTTTTACTCCCGTCGCATTCTTCCCTAAATTATTTTTATTGTTTTTTATTCAAAAATTTGAGTACTTTATTAAATTTTTAGCAGAAGTTTAGCAGCGCCAAGTTTTTTTACAAGAAAAATTTATTTATTTTATTTTAATTAAATATTTTTATTTTGTACTGTTATCTCTTAAATTCTTTGTGATTAAAATGATTCTTTGTAATTGATGTATCCCGCTCCGATCACGTGCACAGCACGAGGGACTGCCGGAGCTTCGGCCGACCGGCGAGTAGAGCGTGCCTCGAGCCTCGAGTCGTGTGCTTCGTCCCTGTCGCGCTTTCGTTTTACACTATTGTGCAATCGGACAATTCACCTAATGAATAAAGCTGTGATTGTTCCCAAAGGACTGAATAACTGAGTATTCATTAATGACGACGAAGATGGGATGCAGTTCGCAGTGATCTGGGTGATTCCGAGAGGCGATAACCTGAAAAGAAGTGATTCGAAACCACGTGGTAAATCGCTTGGGAAAACCGCATGTCGGATTCTCTCGAAGGGCCTGCGGAAGAAACGGACGGAGAGGACGACGGTTTGTTCGAAACTGAAGCGAAACATTCCACACCAGCCGACGGCTCGAAACGAAGGATTCCGGCGATCTTGGTGCACCGGGAAGAAGACCCGGAAGACGAACACATGGCTCGCACCATCGGCGCCGTAACCGAATTTCATTCGGAAAGGGACACCTGGGAAGATTACCTGGAAAGGTTTGAATTCTACCTTGAGGCGAATGAAATTACGGAAGACAGGGGTAAGAAATGCACTCTATTAACCGCTATCGAGGCTAAGACTTATGAGACGATTAAATGCTTGATCGCTCCTACTAAAGCAGTCGATGCTACATACGCGGAAATAATTCGTAAATGTAATTACCATTTCGGTAAACCCGTAAATGAGCTCGCCCGGATACAGTTCCAAAAACGCGACCAAAGACCGGGAGAATCTTTGAAAGATTTTGAGAAAAGTCTGCGAAAGCTTGCCAGAAACTGCAAATTCGGGGCGGACGAGGACAAATTACCCACTGCTATTATGTTAAGAGATCGATTTGTAGCAGGAATTCAGGACTCCGAGCTACAACGGTACCTCTGCCGGCGACACGAGAAGTGCACGACGGAGCAAAACCGGCACGGTCTCTCCTTGGAAAAGGCGCTGAAGTTAGCATGCAGCATCGAAGGTACCGCATCTCTCCAAAAACAACTATAAACTGCAGATTTCAACAATGTAAAGAAAATCCAGTCCAAGGGAAATAAGAAGCAGGAAAATTCCAGCGAAAGGGGTAATAAGCCATGCTTCCGATGCGGTAAGACAAACCGTACGCCTGATAATTGTCACTTTAAAAATGCTAACCTTCAAATTCTGTTCGAAGGCAGGACACATTGGGTGCGTTCGGGGAGACGCTACTGACGCTACCAACGCAAACGCTACCAAAACTGTTCGCGGAGCCAATAGCGCGATAGCGGTAGCAAGCTCTGCGAACAGGTTAGTAGCGTCTAGTAGCGTAATGGCGTATCTCGAGTTTACGTCGTATAACCAACGTAAATTCGAGGTTAAATCCCGAAGTGTTGTGTGTGAAGCCGCAAACGAGCCAACGGCAGACAACGTAAAAATCGCAACGTTGCGCGTTGGCAAAGCATACTGAGGGCTTTTCTGGATCTGATTTACAAGAACTTTGTCGGAATATATATCGTATTAGAGATTACCCTCCTAAGGGCTGGCGTGGCAATGGATTCCGTTGAAATAAGTTTTCTGGATGCAGAAAACTGGATGCAATCCAGTTTTGAAAGATCTAAATCTCCAAGTCCTTGCAGTAGTAGCAGTTCTACCTGTCAATCTGATAGTAAAGTTTCTCGTAAGTAACTATTATTGATTATTAATTGAATTAGACTATGAGATATAAAAAACAAAAATATATTAAATTATAATAGCAACTAATATAAATATTAAATTTTATTTTTAGGTAAACGTAAAGCTGCAGATGCAATGGAAAAAATAGTAGAAAATCGGCGAATAACTGAGGAGGGAAAGATAGAAGACACAAGGAAAGAATGGAAATACAAAAGAAGTTTATGGAAAAACTCGACAAAATTTTAGACAAGTTGTAGTTCGAGCTGGAATTTATTGTTACGCAATTTTTAAAGACTGATATGTACTACACTTTTTTATTATAATTACTATTACTAGATATACTAAATACGTACAATTATTTTTATTATACTATTAGAGGGTTTCTACAATGAGTTGCAAATGCCTTGTCGCTAGTCGTAAACGCCATATGGCGATGTGATTTATCAATTATGTTCTTTTTGCATTTGCAACTTATTGTAGAACCCCCCCTTACTTACATTATACTATACTACATGAAGTACCTACTAAACTATATTATTAATACATATCTTATACTGTTCTTAAACTAGTTTTATACTGTTTCTAAACATGTCTAATTCGCAACCGTTCTGCTATTAAATCACGTTTTATAATACCTGCACGAGCATTTTGTATATTTTCATTATTATCCCTCACACAATCTATCGCGTGTACGTCCTCATTACTTCGATATCGAGAATATCATTTTTCATCAAACATATATTATGCAAAACGCAACAGGCTAGAATGTGTAATGGTATTAAATCTACTCTATCTAATGCAAGAGTTGTTAGCAAACTTCTAAAACGTCCTTTCAAAAGTCCGAATGCTCTTTCTATAGCCATTCTTGCTGAAGAATGCACAAAATTATAATTTCTTTGGCGGTCTGTCAAATGACCGTTATCTCGATATGGTATCAACAAATTTTCATGTAGCTTATATGCTAGATCACCAAGTAAATGAGACTCTTCTGGAAACTACGGTACTCTGGGTATTTTTCTTCTAGTACGTAATACAGTTTCTAACATTGCGAATTCCTCATTATCACTATCACTCGATGATACATCTGCTATCTGTTCGCGTATTTGTAACGCTAATAACAATAAAAATTGTTCTCGATTTGCCTCCATAAATTGGGAGAGACCATTAATTTCCTGAGGATTAACTTACGTTCCTGCAAACAGAAAAGAATACATAGTGTAAATAAAAATATTAGCAATATCGCAGCAGTATTAAGCTAGATCTACATTAGTCGTATCGCAACATCGCGAGCATCGTAATCGTAAAGTCGTGATCAATCACAATCAAGTTTTATAAGAATTCTTAATTGTGATTAGTTACAGCCTTACGATTACGACGCTCGCGATGTTGTGATACGACTGATGTATACCTAGCTTTAAGGACTGCATCCGGAAACATAACTCGTGTATTATTTTACCCTTGTCTAACATTCAATCCGTTCGATTAACTTATGTTCCTTGGCTGCATGGACAGGACAGTCTCCGAGCCAACCAACAGAAAGAAGAAGAACTTATGTTCCTGCAAACAGAAAAGAATATACAGTGGAAATTAAGATATTAGCAGTATTGCAGCAGTATTTATACATATTCTTATATACAAAATATACTTACGATTTACTGTAAGAAAACTGTCCGAACACGTTCCCGGTTTACAACATGCACATAACCTTCACGTGAGCACAGAACGTAAACAGTTCCAAAGGCGCTGATAGCGTCTCCCTGAACGTCCGCAAACGCTAACGCTACCCATGCACTACCTCGGAAGAAATAGCATTAGTAGCGCGCAGTTATGACGTCACACGCTATCCTTAGTGACGTCATGATATCATTTGGTAGCGCTACCATCCAGCTCCGCGAACAGCTTGTAGTACGATATAGCGCTAATAGCGTCTCCCCGAACGCACCCATTGAGAGCGCCTGCATCACAAAAAAAGAGTGATGGAAAAAAGAAGGCGTCTCAAGCGAATAAAGTGAAACAGGAAAGCAACTCCAGTGAGGATTCCTAAGTGTATTCTATTAAGAAGACAACAATTAACAAAAAAAAATGTATTTTTAGTGTGAAAAGTATGGAATTTCTCGGGTACCAGATTTCTGAAGAAGGAATAAAACCGCTAAGAAAAAAGTAAAAGCCATACTGGAAATGCCGGCACCGACATCGGTTGACGAGCTCCAAATATTCTTAGGAGGTCTAAATTTTTACAGCCGCTTCCTGGAAAATAGAGCGATAATAGCAGAACTACTTCACCGGCTACTAGATAAAAGCACCCCTTGGAAGTGGGACAAAAAACACGCAGACGCGTATGAGCAGCTAAAAAAACAGTTCTGCACCAATATTGTGCCACTTTGACCAGGCAAGACCTATAGTACTGTCCACCGACGTTTCGCCAATTGGACTAGGAGCAGTATTATCAAACGTCCTGATAGATGAAGCTGAACATCCCGTAGAATTTTGGTCAAAAACGTTGAACAAAACGCAGAGAAACTACTCTCAATTAGATAGAGAAGCCCTAGCTTTTAGTGGAAACCGTAAAGTACTTCCACTACTACCTAGCAGGAAGAAGATTTAACTTAATCACCAGCCACAAACCCTTGTGCGGAATCTTCGACCCGCATCGTCCAACACCAGAAACTATATCACCAAAACTAAGAAGATACGCCGTAGTGCTAAGTGTAAATCTAATCGCCCAGGAAAAAAACATGGAAATGCAGACTTTCTGTCAAGACTACCAATAACGGAAAAACTTGAAGAAGAACAAGAAACCTATCAGGAAATCCTGATGATCAAAAACGATAATATCCAGCCGATCACACCAGAATCACTCGCAAGCAAGACAAATCAGGACAAGGACTTGAAGAAAATAAAAAATGGATAGAACATGGATGGCCAGCTAAAAGCAACCAGCAATACAAAAGTTATTGGATCAAGCGAGACGAACTATCTACTTACAAGGGATGTGTCATTTGGGGATCCAGAGTAGTTATCCCGAGAAAACTACGAGAGACAGTGTTAAATTACTTGCACGGAAACCATCCAGGGATATGTAACACAAAAGCGATAGCCAGATCGTACGTTTGGTGGCCAAAAATAGATGACGACATCGAAAAAATGGTAAAGAACTGCAACTAATGCATAAGCGCACAACCCGCTCCTCCAAGGACGCCTACAGAAATTTGGAATCCACCAGAAGAAGCCTGGACACGCCTTCATGTCGACTTCGCAGGACCACACCAAAACCAGACATTTCTAGTCGTTGTAGACGCAACCACTAAATGGTTAGAAGTAAGACGAGTCACATCAACGAGCTTCTCAGTGGTGATTAAAGAATTAAGAAGATTGTTTTCAACTTTCGGGGTACCAAAAACAATAGTCTCAGATAATGGAACAGGATTTGTTTCAACAGAAATCCAGGAATTTTATCGAAGAAACGGTATAAAATCGTTACAAATCGCACCGTACAACCTCAAGCAAACGGCCAAACCGAGAGGATGGTACAACTGACAAAACAATCTCTAAAAAGCTAGACAAAGGAGATTGGGAAATGAAACTCGCCAGGTTGCTCCTAAAGCAACACACAACTCTATCCACCACAACAGGAAAAACTCCAGCAGAAATGATGTTTTAACGTAAAATAAGAACAACATTAGAGAACATGCTACCAAAAAAGGATGATGAGTTAAAAGAAAAACAGGACAAATACCAGAACATCAAAAAAATCAATCCAAGATCCCGTATTAGAATGAGAGGATACCGCATCGACGGACCTAAATGGATAATCGCGACAATCGTAGAACGAATCGGACAACGTACATACAAAGTCAAAGAAATGACACAGGCATTATACATAAACGGGACATAGACCAAATAGTCGAACTGCCCAATGAACCAAACAGAACTATAACAGCCCTCTTCTTCGACAATGGCTCGACAGGACATAAAGGGGAAGAGGAAGAGGAAGAGGCTATCCAGCAAGAGAACCAAGAACAGCCTGAAGAGCAAGCTCAAGGCCAGGAACGCAGATGCAGGCCCAGAAGGAAGTGCGTCGAAGGAAGTAACAACCGATATCGGGATAGCCTAGAAAATACGGACGGATACCGAATACGAACGGATACCGAATACGGACGGATATCATAACAAAAGCTTTATATGTTCAGACTCAGCTATTCCCTAAATAAGGTCCAGAAAACTAACCACGCTGTACCAAACTCCAGCTAAAGGAGAAGAGATGTATCCCGCTCCGATCACGTGCACAGCACGAAGGACTGCCGGAGCTTCGGCCGACCGGCGAGCAAAGCGTACCTCGAGCCTTGAGTTGTGTGCTTCGTCCCTGTCGCGCTTTCGCTTTACACTATTGTGCAATCCGACAATTCACCTAATGAATAAAGTTGTGATTGTTCCCAAAGGACTGAATAACTGAGTATTCATTAGTAATATTATAATTTTGTTAAGAAGAATTAAAGCTACTACTTGGATTGGAATAGGAAGACCCTTGAATGGAGCACAAAGATATGTACCACTTAGATTTTATTTTTAAAAGTAGTGCATAACAATTATTTTTCAAAGCAATATATATAGTCCCCTTTGTAATTGGCGCAATTTAAAGATTTCATAGATTTTTTTGAAATAACATGTCACTTAGGTTGAGTTAGGTAACGCAATTTTGTGATATAATTTGTTAAGGAGAAATAAAGCTACTACCACTTAAGTTGGATTTTTGAATTTACAAAATACATTGCGTGTACTCGGCGCCTTTTTTATCTTTTTTAAAAAAGGTGTAATATTCCGTAATATTTGTATTAATTTGCAGTGTAATATATGACTTTTAAAGTATTATTATAATATTCCACAAATATTACTATGTGATCTACTGTAATATTAGTGCAATATCGTATGAATATTATGATATGATATCGAATTGCAATATTATTGCAATATCGTATAAGTATTATAATGTGATACATCATACTGTGATTTTATTATATATCTGAATAATATAACGTTATGATATATCGTAGTACAATATTACTATAATACGTCACAAATATTATTGTGATATATTATTCTGCAATATTACTGATATATTTCAGTAATATTACAATGTTATACATTGCATTCCGATTTTCCTGATATATATTGTGACGTTGCAGTTTCGCTGCATCGTGGCAGCGCCCCGCCGCCGTCACAAGGCGCGAGTTTCGCGCCCGAGGACGATCCAGAGAGTCGATGCGAGATCTCCAGGGGCATAATGTAATCGCGTTTCTGTTTTCTGATCCCTTTTATTTCAGATTAGTTTTCAGCGACCTAAAAAACCTTTAAATTTGAATAACATAATTAAAAAATACTTCATCGATCCTCAATAGCTATGTAAGTCGCAATTTTGACGCAACAGACTCTACGTTAATCATCAATATCTTTTTAATCATAAGCGACACAAAAAATTCCTTTTAAGAGCTGAAAGTCCTAACAACATACTTAATTTTAATTGCAATTAAACTTCTCCGATACGTCACATATCGTATTTATAATATGCCAAAGTACACTATAATAGCCCATTTTTGCAATTTTAACTGCAAATTTCTCAAAATTGTAACGTGATAAAGCAATTGGCAAACGGGATCATTTTCTGCGTCCAAAAACCTTTCGAATGCCGCAAGATTCGTTCTTGTGCTTTTTTGTTGAATAGTGTTATTACTGTCTGATATGTATATTCAAATTCAAAATGTTTGTAAAATATTGCACTGTAATAAAATACTAAGTACGTAATATTATTCATACATGTATCAGAAAAAATTGGAATACGATGCATAACATACTACTGAAATATGCTAGTAATATATATTTGGACGGACGTCGTTCCGCTTTTTAATCGCTAAGATATTTTGACTCTTTGGTTGTTGTTTTTAATTGGTTTTTTTTAGAACATTTTATTTATTTTTTTAAAACTCTGAACATTACATTTTTAAATAATATTTCTTGCTTCACAATTAATATCTTCTGCGTCGTCCTCGTCCTCGTTCTCGACCTCCTCGCCGTTTGGTCTGCGTTGCTGCTTCCTTCCTTTTCCGTCTGGTCTGAATCCAGAATTCCTGTCTGCGTCGATGAGTCTCGAAGATCAGGATGTGTTGTCAGCGTCGATTTCTCTCGCAGCACCACGTTGTTTCGTTTGTGATGAGATCCCTCGATGCTTCGGCTGATCCGTTTGAGTTCCCTCGGAGAACCTCCTAATTGGTGACAGCGAGGGAAGAGAAAGGGGTGGAAGGACCCACGGATTTGTCGGCGTTGATCCTCCGGAATCCGGCGTCGATGTTCCAATCTCGAAGGGCCTCTTCCTGCTCTTGGAGTTGAAGCTATAGGAGTAGGGCAACTAGCGCCGAGAATCGGCATCCCGGGTTAGGGCGACCAGTGCCGGGAGTCGTCGTTGAGGACGGGCGACTGGCGCCGGGAATCGAAGAGGAGCGGCTAGCGCCAGGAGTCGGCGGAGCGACGGAGACTGGGCGACTGGCGCCGGGAGCAGGGCGCCTTGCGTCGGCAGACAACGGCTTGGAGCCGTGAGCCAGGCGTCCTGCGCCGGAAGCTGGGCGGCTAGCGCCTGGAGGAAGCGGCTGAGCGCCTTCCACAGGGCGACTAGCGCCTAGGGCTGCGGCTGGCGCAACCTCCTTCCTCTTGACCGCGAAGATCTGATCAAGAGGAAGTGGGCGAGTCTTGCGCCTCTTGGTGATCCCTTCCTTGTAGGAACGAGGAGGATCTTTGTTAGTTGAATCAACGCTATTTTCCCTACCCTAAAGTATTTTAAAAAATCTAAAAAAATTTATGAAACATCTGTCTACATTGTAGTTGACGATTTTATAGTCATTTTGATAAACATCGTTTATTTAATATCTTCTAACAGGCCTGCAAGTTTTACAGTTACGAGCAGATATCACTTTGGCTCGGACGCCGCAGACCCACGTATACACGTTAAGGGTTAAATATACTAAATGCTACAAAAATTTTTAATTTTTTTTTAAAACCTTACATTCACACAAAATAATGTAAATATGCAAAACTAAATAAATTTTAACATAATTTTAATGAAGTGGCCATCGCGTTCTTCTTCAAGTACATAAAAAACACCAAAAATGTGTACAATACAAAATCTAAAAGAGTTTGTGCTCTTAAAAAGCTTCAGTAAATTTTTACTAAAAGAACTCCTTAGAAGAGGGTGTGTTTATGTCCCCTCGTTTGCTAAATTTCTATAACTCGAAGGACAGAGGAGGTGTGTTGGCGTCTCCTCAAAGCGAGCGAAATAAACAAAAGCAAAAGCGACTCACCGTTCGGTTGGCCGTCGTCTCCTGGAGGGATTCGTCCCTTCTCCTGGCGAAGCTGGTTATGGCAAGCACGAGCAGGCAACAGTTAGGCTTAGGCGACAAGCAAGCACACTCAAAGCAGGCAGGCAAAGCAGGCAAGAGCAGGCGAGATCGCGCTTCGAGGAGCGAGCACTATAGGGCCTCCCGGAGGTTCAGATGTGCAACCGAAGGTGTGCAACCCAAGACTTCGTGACGATGAGTGATGAGCAAGTTCTCAAACGCGTGTTGCGAGCGAGTACTTGCTCTTCCTTGATGACGGGTGCCCTCGTAGGATGAACGATGGCAGCATCGATTAATGAATCGCGAAAATATCGATAATACGATTCGATCGCGATCTACCGACGTTTCGCGCGAGTCACCGAGAATAACTTGATTTATCGGTAATAGTTTGTGCCGCTGCCTTGAATTGGAGATCAGGGCCGGCACCGAGTTCTTGAGATCCGCCGAATTAGAGGGAGAGAACAACACTCGCGAGATTTTGGTTGTAGAAGCGTTTGATTAAAAAGGATAGATCTTGACTACACTTGCTTTACTTCACTTACTTTCTCTTACGGGTTACAATTATACTAGCGTTACGTTGTCTCGCGGTACGCGCTCGGTTCTTAGACTGCCCGCCGGTCCTTGGAAGGGCGGACTTTTTATCGCGCTCGGTATTGCTGACTTAGCAGTCAGCGGTTTTGACTTCGAGATCAAAGTCCCTAGCGGGCTGGTGATGTCCCGAATGCCCATATTTGGTCATTACCGCGACGCATGCTGGCTTTCGCGTCATCGGTCTTCGTCGCTAGGGTCGGATTACCAAGTAATCCGGCCCTCGGTGTTACCAAGTGCAATAAGTTATCTCTAGTACGTTGTGCGCTTACAACACCCTTCCCTTGCGGAAAAAGAAAAACTGAGTTATACGAAGTTTTTCGTTATTTGTTTATTTGTATTTTTCTTCTTCTTGGGAGGTTACAATTTAATTTTCTTATGTGCTAATATGTATGCTATGGTTTCCCCTTTTAAATTCTTAATGATTCTCTTTTTTCTTTATTTCATAGATGATTACAAGTATAATGCTTACTACGACTATATTATGGTCGCGGAACCTACAGGGTTCATACAATATTCTTATTCGAAAAAACGCTGGGTTGGTTATTTTCCACTTCTTTTTTAATTTCATCTAGACTTAAACTTAATTTTATTAATTCCGACGGATCTTTGATTACTGGTTCTAACTTTATTTCTTTTTCGGAATCTAATTTGTTGTCTAAGGTTATACTTTTTTCTATGGTCTTAGTTATATTTAATTCTGGTAAATACATTTGTACATGTTTAGTATAAATTTGGTTTTTTGTTTCTAAAATTATATCTGGTGTAGTTATTTTACAATTATCGCGTAATGTTATTTTTCCGGTTTTTTCAATTTTAATTTTATTTTCTGGCATCTCATTACACTGAATTATTATTTCCGATATTTTTGGAGTGGAATATAACCATGTTTGGGGTTCGGCTAATGTTATCCAAAATGTTACGTTTGAGATGATGTGGCGTTGTCCACGGTTTTCTATGTATCTAGGCGCTTTTATATAAAGCTGCACCTCGCTTGGTGCATTCGCAGTTAAAAAATATATAGGTAAATTTTGATCGCATCTACTTTTATTGGTTTCTCGCGTACATTTGATTTTTATGGTCTCTTAATGGAAGTACGCGTGTTAGTAATGTTATTTTGTGTCTACGTTAAGCTGTGGAAGTCTGATTTTAATGTGGTTGCGTCTATTCGTATCGTCGTTGTTGTCCGATTCTTTCGAGATGGCTGCCTGGCTCGTTGGTAAATTGTGTCACCTCGTGCGGTGGTATGGGTGATCTCTTGTTACGAGGTACTGATAAAGGATGAGCCTCGTTATCCTTTAATTTCGCTGACACTGACTGTCAGTGGGCTGTTACTTTGTTCTTGCTTGGAGAGTTTCTTCAGTCTGAGTCTATTGCTGGTGGAGTCTTCGTGACGTTAATATGTCACCGCTTGAGCGTTTGTCAGTCCGGGCTGACGTTGTGGACCCGGGTGAAATTCGGGCTGGCGAGGGAGAGGAGGATGCTGCTCTCCCAGTCTTGGTGGTGCCGGAGCCTCTGGGCCGTGGTCGCGCTCGATTGATGCGCGAATTTGTTGTTCATAGTGAGCAGCGTGTGCCCGAGCGGTTGATGTCTCTTGGTCGTGGTCGGTCCCTTTCCGATCCCATGACTGAATATTTGTATACCCACTTTCGGCTCCTTTTTATGTCGGATAGGCCTATTCGTCCGCCGGCTGGTCTGGGGCATGGTGCTCCTCGTCGGGATTAATCGTAAGTTCCGTTTATTTGACTATTACTAGGTTATTCCTTGTTTTTGGTAAATTCCTTAGCTATTCTTATTGTTTTGTTTCTTTCCCTCTGTGTGTATCTAGTTTTCAATAAAAACCTTCAAGCGATTTGCGTGAACGCGTAACGTTTTTCGTCCCTTTTTAATTATATAGTTTATGTCATTGATTTTTTTGATTACTGTGTACGGTCCTATCCCTTGCGCTTCTAGTTTCTTTGATCTTCCTCGTTGGACCGTTTCGTCATATAACAGTACTGGGTCTCCTGCTTTAAAAGTTTCAGTATTCGTTTTTTTGTCGTATTGTTGTTTCGCCTTAATCTTTTCATGCTTGATGTGTTCTCTAGCTATTTCGTTTTCCAGATGAAATATATCGCAAAAGTCGTCGCATCTCTGCTCTAACGCCTTCTCCTCTTTATTATTTAAAATTTTCATGCGTTTTTTACGTAATTTCTCGCGTTGTTCTTGAATTGAGTTGCGCTCTTCAGTCGCGGGTAATGTGAGTCCGTCAACCGTGTCATTCACCGGCCTCTCTTCTCGAGTTACATGCGGTGTAAACATCTGTACTGTCTTCCCGGTGACGTTTAATTTGCTTCTCAGACAAGTGGAATCTATTGTTTTTATCATGCAACTTCCGATAAAAACTCCAGAAATAGGTTTTACACGTTTTACAATACCTCTCCTATTTCGATCTGCACCTGTCGTCTGTATGATTGTTTTACTGCGGGGGGGTTGAATTAGCTTCTTATACGGTCGGAGCTTAAGATTTACTCCGCCGATTCTCAATACGTTTTTCCCATGGAGACAATCAGCTCTGTGCTTTTTGATGAAATCGATTCCTAGTATTCCTTCATAATCCATCGGGAAGTCGTCGTTTACCACGTATATTGTGTGGCGTATGATTTGTTTTCCCAATTTTATTGTGGCTTTTATTTTTCCAAGGGTGTACAGTTGGTGTCCTGTTATCCCTGTCAGTGCTAGTTTCTTTTCACGCATTTGTGTATTGCCTTTCAAATTTCTTATTTTGATAAAGGTTAGTGCTGCTCCGGAATCGAGCAAAAATTTCATTTTTCCCGTTTTGGTTTCTTGCATCGGGAGTGTCACGAGATCTAGATTATAATTTTTACTAGTCTTGCTTGTCACTTGAGTAACTTGATACTCGCTCACGGCTCGCGCCTTATGCTTTCTCGGTCTCTTTTCCTCTTCACTGCTACTGCTGCTGCCGCTGCTGCTGCTATTCGATATTTCATCGTCCTTGTCTGACGTATGCTTAAACGCTTTCGCTGTGGTACATACCTGTGGTTTTTTATTTCCATCCGTTTTAGATTGGCGTGTTCTTTCCCTTTCGGGTCGGCCGTTCAGCTGCCAACAATCTTCCCGTTTGTGCCCCTCTTTCTTGCAGTGGAAGCAATACTTCTCAACAGTATTTATTCCGCGTGGTTTTTCTGCCCTCGGGAGAGAATATCTATTGGCGTATCGGCTAGTGCGGCATTCTTGTCCGCTATGGCCTAGCTTTCCGCATTTATCGCATTCAACTCCAACGCTTCAGGCTTGTCGGGTTTGCTCCTGACCGTTTTTGTTTCGGTCGGTATTATATGTCGAGCGCTGAGGAGGTCCCTTCCATTTCTCCTCTGACGTGGCGCCGGTTATTGCTTCCTGCAAAGTTTGGTATCGCTGCGCCCTGACTACCATTTTAATGTCCTCGTGCAGCCCGATCTGGTAATTGTGGAGGGCCTGCACCTTTATACTGTCGAGAATGGCCTTCTGCTGCTCTTGTGAGTGTCCTTGGCCTTCCTCCATGGCTTCATATAGTTCTCGCGCTAGTTTTTCTACGCGTCACCCGAATTCCTGCGCGCTTTCCCCCGATTTTTGCTTTAGGGAGTTAAACTCTAGTTGCAGGTGGGTCATACTGCGCTTGCCTAGATATTCTGTTTCTAGTTCGCGTTTTAACTGCGCAAAATCATGAATATCGCGCGTGTCAAAATCTATCATGGCTTTGCCTTTAAATTTGGTGCATAACATTGCCTCCAGAAGTGTCGGTTCATCCGCGGGGTGTATGTTCTTCATTGCGTAATTACTGGCGTTCAGAAATTCGCGGACGCGTTCCCGGGATTCTCCGTCTATCTCGGGTATCATGTTTCGGGCGTCCTTTAGGCTAAGGCCTAATTTATATTATAACCGAATATAAATAATTTTTTACAAGAAGCATGCCTTAAAATGTTACTTTCAAAATCGCTAATATTTTACGAACATTTTATGCACAGTTTTAAAATTATAATTATAAACATTTTTTTGTCTAAAAGTAATAATAATAATAATAATAAATATATTGTATATGATGTATGCTGTAATATAAGTAAAAAAAAAAGAAAAAAAATTATATAAAAGGAACGGGACGCGAACCAGCAACCTTCACGCTTGTAGTCCGACGCCTAGTTCGCTACGCCACGCTGACACTTGAAAGACGCTTTACTACAATGGTAATAAAAGGAGCGTGCTAAAATTCACATCGCGATTTCTCGGCAACGGTTGAGAAGCGCATCGTCTCCGTACAGCATTTGTCACTTCTATATCAATACTACATTTTAGTAAAATTTCGACAAAATCGGTGACCCCAAGGGTTGACCCTTTCCTTGTTAGTGGTAAAAAATATTTATTGTTAATAGATTATTTCTCTAAATTTCCGGAAATCGCAGAACTCGGAAGTAACATGACTAGCAATACTGTAATTTAAAGGATGAAAGCAATATTTGCGAGACACGGCATACCCCGGACGGTGATATCTGATGGAGGAACTTAATTTACTTCAAGAGAATTTGAACAGTTTGCAAAAGATTATGAGTTTGATCATATACCATCGTCCCCGATGTATGCACAATCCAATGGAATGTCGGAAAGAAATATTCAAACTGTCAAAAGTATGTTTAAGAAAGCATTAGAAGGGGAGTCGGATCTAGATCTCGCATTGTTACACTATAGAAACACACCAATACTGGGGAATGTCTCACCTGCGGAAGCGTTAATGTCGAGAAAACTTAGATCTAAATTACCGTATACAAGTGAAATGTTAAAACCTAAAGTCGCGACAAAACTAATGGCAGAAACTGTAGCTAAACTACAAAAAGATGAACAAAAGTACTATAACGCGAGAAATGCGAAAGAGTTGCCACAGATACCAGACAATTCTTTTGTATACGTTCAACGTAATCCAAGGTCTAACTGGGTTCCTGCCACGGTTTTATGTCAGATGAGAGATAGATCATATAAAGTCAAGTTTTAAAATGGCTCAGTACTAATTAGAAATAGAAGGTTTATAAAGCTTGTTAAAACCCTGACCGTATCGTTACACGCGGCTTCTAAAACAGAAGTGTCTAAAAAAGCGGAGAAAAGGATAGAACCAAAGATTTATATTGAAATAGTAGATAATGAGGTCGAACCGAATCCGGATGTAAACAACGACGCGGAACTGCTGGCTAACGGAAGCACCTCAAGTGCAGAAGAGTTTGAAGACTCTAGAATGGAGTCAGGGAGTACAGGATCAGATTCTGAGGTGGAAGCAGGAAACCAAACTGTAAGACCTGCGTCAGGCAGAGTAAGCAGACCACCTCAGAGACTGAAGCTGTAGGTAGATAGAGGTGCCAATGGTTATATCCAAACTCATGTTTATATGATTATTTTTGTATTGCATAACTCTTTTATGTTCTTGCTTATGACTAATCCTAAAAAGGGAGATGTAAGGTAGATGGCACTGCGTGCACTTTACGAAACAAAGAGCGCAACGACCGCCTACAGTCGTTGTGAATAAACTTCAGTTTGCTTCCTACCTGCCACGAGTACTGACTATATTCTTGAACCTTATCCACCTTACAATATAATAGTAAACGAAAACTGGGATGAGTATGCGGACTCAGAAGTAAACTGTCTCGTGCCGGATCGGAAGTGAGTGCAAGTGCGTAAAATCGCGATTTTTATACAGAATTAAGGAGGCGGGATTATTTTTTTAATATGATTCGATTGGTGGAGTTCTCTTCCGATCGTGACGTTGAAATCGCAGGATAAATCCTCCGTTTCCCAAATAAGCCGGGACTCCGTCGAAGAGACGCCCGACATGTCCCACGACACCGGGAAATCCAAAGTGGCGCCGAACGTAAATAAAGAGCAGAAGGAGCAGCAGGTGCAGCCAGTAATGGTGCACCAGAGTGGCGAAACGCAGCCAGAACTGACCCAGGGGGGACAGAACATCCACGAGGGTCTAACAGAGTCATCGCAGTTTGAGGAACTTCCGGACGAGGAAGTGCAGAGGTTAATGGCAAAGGGCAGCACGAGAATCGAGGAGACGACATCGCCCGGTTCACAAATCTTTGCGGCAGAGGAGACGGTGCAGCGAGAGCTGCATTCCGAGAACACCAGCCAGCCCGAGCCAGATGCGGATGAGATACACTCGCAGGTGTATACTCAGTTATAGCCTTTTTTAATGTACGAGAGTTTTTATAAGAGCGTAAAACGCACGATTGATTAAGTCGAGTAATTCGAGACGTTATTTTATATTTATTTTATGCGGAAGCAGCATTCCTGCACGTGAAGTGCAATCATTTAATTTTAACCAACGGTTAAGGGCAACGAGCCAACGCGATAGATTTTAGAAAAAGATTTGATATACATTTATGTGACACTCGTTACACTACCAAGTACTGATATACAAAATACACTTGATTTATTAGAAAGATATATAACATTGCTTACCTGCCAAATCATATCCTATTCCTGAAATAATTAACAATGGACTCAGATAAATTCAAGATAATAGTTTTATCATTCATATTCGTTTTATTCGCTATTGCAGTAATTTGCCTTCTATTATTAACATATTCGCACAAAGTGCAATCAGAACCTTATTATCTACCTTAACTATCACATCATGAATTTCAAAGAATATCTAATAGTCTCAGTCATAATATTTTTTCCTTTGATAATAAATTTCCCTGATCCACAAATACTCGTTACACTCTTTACACTATATACACTATACGTATTAATTTTAAGCATCGGAGTAGATCCGCGACTGATCCACGAGTGACAGTCGAGTAACATGATTCATTTAACGTTTATCTTAAGACCAAGTTTTATATAATTCAAAGTAATTCCAGCCAGCGTCGATGATTCGACATATTTCATATATTACATTTTAATTTCATTGATATTTTGTGTTAACAACGAGCGGGACGAATTCCCGAGTATTTCCTGAAGGTTCACATATTTTAACGCGATTTTAGCGTCTACACTTTCAATACACTTTCTTTACACCATCTACACCTGTATCATTAGATTCAGCGTGCGAGACGAGCCAACGACGGCTCTACACTTTTGTTACATTAACAACACTTTCTACACTCGACGACTTAGAACAAGCGTGCGAGACGAAGCCACCAAAAGGTGCAACACCTTTTACACTTTCTACACCCACTAGTTGGAAACATGCATACGAGACGAAGTCACCGAAAGGTGCAACACTTTCTACACTTTCTACACTCGACGTCTTAGAATAAGGGCCTGAGCAGAATAGCTGACTTATAATTTTAAGACAGTGTTTTATGCTTTAAATCTTTGTTTTTAGCAACGCACAATACTGTCTTATGTCTCAAGTCTTACAATGTTGACACTTTGTACACTCGTTTAAGACTTGAGACACAAGACAGTATTGTGCGTTGCTAAAAACAAAGATTTAAAGCATAAAACACTGTCTTGAAATTATAAGTCAGCTATTCTGCTCAGGCCCTAAGCGTGCGAGACGAGCCAGATACGGCATTACACTTTTGATACACTTTTAGCACTCCGAGTGCAGATTTCATTAAATTCATTGAATTTTCCATTAATTATTAATAATTATATTTTACAGTATAGAAAACAGCCAAATGGAGTCATTCCAGGCGAAGATTTACTTAACATTACATTTTGCATTAATTTTGATTATATTCAGTTACACTTTCTTACACCTTTGTAAACTTTCTACACTTTTAGACGGCTTTCAGCCAATTTAATTATTTCATTATGATTTTGATACTTTTATAACATTCCCTGTCGATTTAAGAATTTATTATTATATCATTACGCGTGCGATAGTTTTAAGTCGCGTTATACTTACCTTTGATACTTACCTTTATTACACCGATACCGGTGTTTAGATGAAACGATTCCATAGCGATCCCGGGTACCTGAAAAGAAAGAGGAGAATTAGAAATGGGTAGATTTACCTGTATACTTACCTGGTTTCATAGGATTCGTCTATTGTGACGTTGAGAGTCACTCGGTGCAAATCGAGTGACTTTTCGTTCGCTTGCGCGAATTTCGCCGTGCAGCGACGTGATTGGTTCACGCGAGCGCGAAAGCCAATTCACGCCGTTGCACTTTAGTGTAGCATCTCTCGATTAGGTGCCGAGTCCCAACAGTGACTCGGTGCGCGAAGTGCAGATGGAATCGTACCATCTACACCCCGAGGTACGAACAGCCAGTGCGATGGCTGCGCGCCAAAAATGTAGACTCAGCGCATGCGTGAGTCTAAGGTGGGAGAACTCGACCCGTTCCTCCCGGACAGTCTTTCGCGAGCTTTCGGTGCGTTAACACGTTCTACCCCACACAGCACAGGTAGATTCTGAGAATGTACTCAGTATATCACAAACGTAGATTGTGTATATCCTGTTGATATTCGAAATACGTCCATGATATTTTGAGAATGTACTGAGGATGTTCTAATGTCTGCCCTAAACGCTGACTCAGTATATACTGAGAATATTTTTTTGTATATTGTGAGTATATTAAAAAAATATTTCGATTACATTACCAGTATCTACTATAGAATATCTCCTGGTATATTATCAGTATACTTATAAAATATTTTAAGCATATTATTAATTTATATATAATTGGAATATATAGGTGTAAGGTAAAAAAGTAGGTATTTTATGTAAAAAATAAATAAAAATGTGAAATTATTTAATTCATATATAAACAAAGCTTTAGACAAAAATGTTATTTCACACTTTTTATTCATTTTTATATAAAGTATCTACTTTTTGATATAAAAATGTCTCTCATTTTACATTGCACATATATTTAATATCACATAAATCATATATGTTTCATATTACATAAATCACATATATATATTTCTACATTCATATACTCTACATATCATATAATCGGAATTTATACGAACTAAAAAATACCTCTTTATTCGCTAAAAGCGAGATTCCCGGCGAACCTGGCACGATACACGCTGACCGAACACGCACGCGAACGCATGCTTGCGCAAATTACCCGCGACGACGCCATGAAAAACGTCGATGTTGAGGTCTGCGGTTCCTGTACCTAACACCGACGCATTCTTCGCTGCGACACGGAGTACGTTGTTACAATGAACTGGAGTATAATGAAGCAAGACGTGAACAGAGTTGTTCAAATACGTGTAATTGCGCAAATTTCACGAATAAAATAACGATATAATGAAATGTTATGTTAGTATTATATTTTTAAATAACACACTCAAAAGTAACTTGTTTTTCAGTAAAGTCAGTGATCTACTTTAATTTTTCTCAACACTTGCAACAGGCAACACAGCACAAGCTCGCACAATCGTGACCCCTTCGGGCGTAATAATTAGTTCGGTATCACCGGCATTAGCGGTCGGATGCCTGTAACGCGTGAAAAGGACAGCGGTTTTCGGCGACGCGGCGCGGCAGTTTGACGTGCGACGATAGGTCGTCGCACGCATTTAACACGCTCGCGTTTTGACACCCGTCCGTCGGACGCGCGTGTACACGCGTGCACGTCCACACGCACGGACGCGCGAGGAAACCGCAAAATTCATTCGCGATCGGCCGACCGCGCCGACGTTCCGATCGTTTTTCCGCGGCGATACATTTTTTTCTATTTTTTTTCCACCGGGCTTTGTTCGTCTCGTCGAAACGGCCGCGCGGTCGTCGTCGTCGTCGCCACCGCCGCGCTGCCGAGAGCCGCGGTTGTGTACGTCGGTAGAAATTCGCTTTTCATAATTGGCCTGCAGCGTTTTCTGCGCCTGGCACGCTAATGAGCGGTATTGGCAGCCCGTCTAACTTATCTGTGCCGGTGCGTGTGCTGCTGTCGCTGCCGCTACCGTTGCTGCCACCGCCGTTGCCGCGGTCACACTTCCTTCAAATATCTTTTTTTCTTTGGCAGCCCGTTCTTTGGCATGAGCTAACCATATTTTTATCGGGGCTGATATCTGATCATCCGTTGCATTCGTATGAGCCTTTCTTATCACACCTGGAACATATTAATTTTTAAACTTTAGTAATTTGTATTATTTTCAAAATAATTTGTTTAAGTGTAAGTTGATTACAAAATGTAGGAAAAAATTTATTTCAATGTTAATATATAAATAAAAATTGCTTAAAATACCAACATTTGTAAAAAAATATCTCTTTACTTAATTCAATAAGTATATTACTATAGATATATTTATAAATAAATATATATATGGGGCAAAATTTGTCAACCGGGACACCGGCCTGCCCATAATTGTTTTCATTGCAGAAAAACGACCTTGCGCCTAGAGGTAGCTATGGGTAAGAGCTATCGAAAGCCGTGTGCAACTTTGCAGAATTCAAAATGGCGGTCCCAAGATGGCGCTTCAAAGTGCCAAAAATCTCTTCGTTCTCATATGAACCTTGGATCTTTAGCTCATTCATGATTAAAACAGCTCTAAAATGACCTGTGTTAGAGTTAATAGTAGGTTGACCACGAATCAGTAGCTGGGTGATCGAAATTTGGGATGGTAATCCAATATGGTGGCCAGAAACTTCATTTACGCACCGCAAACTACTGACAATTGACCGGATCTACTTGAAAATGGTTGTGCGAGTGGTTCATAGACTGTATATGACAAATCCGATCCCAAAGAAGCAAAATCCAAAATGGCGATGATCGGAATCCAAGATGGTGATCCAATATGGCGTTCGATCCACTCTGTATTGTAAGTCACTGGAAATTCAGCAGATCCACTCAAAAATGATTGCGTGGATGATTTTGGGACTGCTCATCATAGATCTGACCTCAGTCATGCCAAATCCAAAATGGCAGATCCAATATGGTGGCTGAACACTCTATTACGTACTGCAAATCCTTGAAAACCTGTCGGATCCTCTCGAAAATAGTCCTGTAGGAGTTTTTACGGCTTCTCATTGAGAATTCGGTCCCAAAGAAACCAAGTAGGCATAGACATGATCTGATACGAAACAGATGGGACCCTAGATTTTGGCAGAATAATCAAAGTTGACGAACGGGTGAAAGGATTGGTTCCTTTGATATGTCGATTAATTTGCTCTCATCAATGTCCATTGTGTAGTAATGATCTAGCAAAGTAAACTCGCATGTTATTGTGCTAACCCGTCCTCTCACGTATTCTAACATTATTGGGATTCACCGACTTCGTGGGACTGACCTTTTCCTTCGTCTCATTCTTATATTACTATATCATTTGGTTCAAACATCATCTGACACCTACATCATTTCAAACCACACCTAATATCGAACGGTATCAGCTGTCATCTCCAATCAGAAAAGCTTTCTGCATTTTACAGGGTTAAGACTGTCTTTATATTTGAATAAAGCCTGCATTTCTTTTCTTATTTTTTTAATTTTTCCGAATTTTTTATTTTTTTAATCGACATATCAAAGGAACCAATCCTTTCACCCGTTCGTCAACTTGGATTATTCTGCCAAAATCTAGGGTCCCATCTGTTTCGTATCAGATCATGTCTATGCCTACTTGGTTTCTTTGGGACCGAATTCTCAATGAGAAGCCGTAAAAACTCCTACAGGATTATTTTCGAGAGGATCCGACAGGTTTTCAAGGATTTGCAGTACGTAATGGAGTGTTCAGCCACCATATTGGATCTGCCATTTTGGATTTGGCTTGACTGAGGTCAGATCTATGATGAGCAGTCCCAAAATCATCCACGCAATCATTTTTGAGTGGATCTGCTGAATTTCCAGTGACTTACAATACAGAGTGGATCGAACGCCATATTGGATCACCATCTTGGATTCCGATCATCGCCATTTTGGATTTTGCTTCTTTGGGATCGGATTTGTCATATACAGTCCATGAACCACTGGCACAACCATTTTCAAGTAGATCCGGTCAATTGTCAGTAGTTTGCGGTGCGTAAATGAAGTTTCTGGCCACCATATTGGATTACCATCCCAAATTTCGATCACCCAGCTACTGATTCGTGGTCAACCTACTATTAACTCTAACACAGGTCATTTTAGAGCTGTTTTAATCATGAATGAGCTAAAGATCCAAGGTTCATATGAGAACGAAGAGATTTTTGGCACTTTGAAGCGCCATCTTGGAACCGCCATTTTGAATTCTGCAAAGTTGCACACGGCTTTCGATAGCTCTTACCCATAGCTACCTCTAGGCGCAAGGTCGTTTTTCTGCGATGAAAACAATTATGGGCAGGCCGGTGTCCCGGTTGACAAATTTTGCCCCATATATATATATATATATATATTTATTTATATACAAAATTATGTAGTTTAATAATTCAAAATTTAAAATTACAATTTTGAATTTATTTTACTTACATATAATTACTTTACACAATTGTAAGTGTGAAAATATATTTTTCTTCTTTGCTCCGTACCAACTATATTGCATTGCCAACTGATTTGTAAAAATCTGTCTCATTAGTCGAATGCACGACATTTTCATATCTTGGCACATAATTCGAGCCAATTGTTTAATCTAAAATATAATTACACTGTTAATATTAGTTAGATGTTTTGCCTAATGTTAGTATGATGCTGTAGTAAAAATATACTCTAATAAAAATTTAAATCTTGAGAAATGAAATAGAAAACTATTATGAAAGCAAACTTTGAATACAAATGAACTTTTACATAACAAAATGTTAATATGTTAGGTCTTAAGGTGATATGCAACTTTAGAATATTTATAAATAAAAAATTATCTTGCACATTAATATTTATATCTATCTATATTATATTATTTTTTAGTATTGCAAACGTTTACATTTACTATGTTATCCAGTAATTGTATAATATTATTAAATTACAATTATTTTCATAAATATTCTATGTAGAACAACAAGTGTATAACTTACCATATGTTTTCTATAAGCTGAGTCATTGTTTAACTTGCTTTCTAACGCTTCAAGTTCATTTTCATTTGTCAGTGGTAGATGATCGAAAATGTCGACTTCTGTTTCTTCTAAATTCAAGGTACTAACTGACTGTTTCTCTAAAATTAACTTTTGATGTTTTTGGATTATATTCATTTTTATCTCCAAGGATATCAGTTTTTTAATAACAAATCGGCGAAAATTTCCAGTTACTGTAAATAAATAAAAATATTATAGTTATGCTAATAAAAACATATAAATAAAATGCAAATTTTAAATATAAAAAATTGAAGCATATAATAAGAATATAGTTATCTTTACTCCCAGTTAAAAAGTTTTTATATAAAAACATACTTAAACATATTATATATAATCATATATAAAATATGTCCATACATGTTTTCTTTCTTTTATTTAATCTCTGTTTGTGTGTACAAGAAAAATAATAAGTGAATAACAAAAGAATGAAAACATGTATGGACATATTTTATGTATGATTGTATATATTTAAATATGTTTTTATATGAAAAATTTTTTTTACTGGAAGTTATATAAAAAAATATCAAAAAAATATATTATGAAGTATATTCTAATTCAAATAAATAACAAATGCTAATATACCTAAATCATCATCATCAACGTTTAGATCAGCAGTTTGTTGCTTGCTTTTAGTTAGCAAGTTTTGTGACTTTGATTGTAGTTCTAAAAATAACAAAAGATTTAATTGTAATAATATTAATTATCCTGAATGTACCAATTCTTCTGAGATTTCGGTTATCTAATATATGATAATATCACAAAAGTAAGTATAAAATTGAAGCATATAATAAGAATATAGTTATCTTTACTCCCGGTAAAAAATTTTTCTTATAAAAGCATATTTAAATTTATATATAATCATATATAAAATATGTCCATACATGTTTTCTTTCTTTTATTTAATCTCTGTTCGGATGTACAAGAAAAATAATAAGTGAATAACAAAAGAATAAAAACATGTATGGATATATTTTATGTATGATTGTATATATTTAAATATGGTTTTATATGAAAAATTTTTTTTACCGGAAGCTATATAAAAAAATATCAAAAAAATATATTATGAAGTATATTCTAATTCAAATAAATAACAAATGCTAATATACCTAAATCATCATCATCAACGTTTAGATCAGCAGTTTGTTGCTTGCTTTTAGTTAGCAAGTTTTGTGACTTTGATTGTAGTTCTAAAAATAACAAAATATTTAATTGTAATAATATTAATTATCTTGATTATATCAATTCTTCTGAGATTTCTGTTATTTAATATATAATAATATCACAAAAGTAAGTATAAAATTGAAACATATAATAAGTATACAAGGGTGTTCTATTTTAACTTTTGCACTGTAATATCTCGGGAACTGATGATTTTATTGAAAAATGTTTCAGATGAAAGTTGTAGAGTTTGGAGAGGGCTATCAGATGAGCTGATTAAATTTTAGGTCTGGCACTCACTTTAAAACTAATAAGACTTAACTTGATTTTTTTTTAGTTAAAGTCCCAATTTTTTATTATACTATCTTTTCCTATTAATTAATATGAATAACTTTTGTCCGAAACATTTTTTTATTTGCCTAATACTTTTTGAGATATTCAAGATAGACTTGGTAACTTTTTGAATATTTAGCTTATGATAGCTCGATAATTATTTTGGAGGAAAAAGTGGTACAGAACTTTTTAACTTGAATTTGTCTCAAGAAAATGCTATTGCAATAGTACTCCATTTTTTTTTAAATATTTGTGTATGCATGAGAGCTCCAATGAGATGCATATACAAATATTAAAAAAAATTAAAGTACTATTGCAATAGCATATTCTTGAGACAAAATCAAATCAAAAAGTCCTGTACCATTCTTTCCTCTGACAAACAATTATCAAGATATTGTTAGTTATATATAAATATTGAAAAAGTTACCAAGTTTTCCTTGAATATCTCAAAAAATATTAGGGCAGATAAAAAAATGTTTCAGACAAAAGTTGTTCAAATTAATTAGTAGAAAAAGATGGTACAATAAAAAATTGGGGTTTCCACTAAAAAAAATCAAGTTAGGTCTTGTTGGGTCTGAAGTGAGGCCCAAAAAGTCAGCTTATCTGATGGCCCTTACCAAACCCTATAACTTGTCTTAAACATTTTTCAATAAAATCATTAATTCCCAAGATATTATAGTGCTAAAATTAAAATAAAACATCATATATAGTTATCTTACTATAATTATATACAATTATACTATATATAATTATTATTGCAACACTTGTTATATTTTATAACTTTTATTCATAATAAGTTATTACTTTTATTATAATATATCAAAAGGTATAGTTCTTACACATTGACCGGTGTTACACGTCGGGTTTAATAACATCGGTAGTTCTTAGGCTGGCAAATCACAGCTATTCCCTTCTTTTGAAGAATGAGTGTGATTGGCTAGTCTAAGAACTACCGATGTTATTAAACCCGATTAACGGCGCCGTGTAACAGCGGTCATTAATGTCAAATGTAAAAAATTTGATACAACAGATGTACAAAGATGTATCATTGAATATGTCAAATTTTAATGATATATTCCATCAACATTACAAAAAAACAAACAATATTTTGGAACTGCTGGATAATTAATCAATCTAATTTATATATTTTTTAAATGTATGTATCAAACAACAAAAGCAATACACCAATCAGCATTAGTATAAAACGCTAAATTATGTTAAATGTAACTATTATTTTTTTGTTTATTCTGTATACATAGATACTGAACCATTAAGGGCCTGAGCAGTATAGCTGATTTATAATTTTAAGACAAAGTTTCATGCTTTAAATCATTGTTTTTAATAGACGCACAATCCTGTCTTGTATCTTAAGTCTTAAACTTGTGTATAAAGTGTCAATATATGTAAGATTTGAGACACAAGACAGGATTGTGCGTTACTAAAAACAAACATTTAAATCATAAAACATTATCTTAAAATTATAAGTCAGCTATTCTGCTCAGCCCTAAGATATTTTTTGTCAATAATCCTCACAAAAGCAAAAATTATGAAATTGTTCATCAAAGGGTACCCCACGTTAAGATAGGCAAAATGCCACTGTCAATGAAACGGAAAAATGACTTTGGATTTGCATAAGTACACTAAAACAAGAATTTTCTACGATTTTTCCGACCATCCTTCCCTCCTTCTTTTCCTAGTGGCACCAAAAAACCGCTTTTTTCGACAATTATTTTTTTTCTCCGGTTCCTTTATGTTAAAAATTTTGAAAAAATTTGAGAATATAGCTTATAAAAAGTACTTAGCACACAATTTTTTTTAGCTTTAGGCGCGTTGAATACCTAACTTAAAAAAATAAAATAAATATTTGAATCAATTTTTTTCTAATTTCTTTGATAGTTGCAGGTCTAATTACTCTAGAAAATTGTATATTTTAGTGTTCTACATGTATTAGAATTTTTTCAGATTTTTCGGAATGGTGGGCCGTACTCAAAAATGCGAAAAACCCTATTTTTAACCACTTTTGGGCCTTTTATGGTCCTCAAATGATTGATAGTGCCTTAACTGACTCTAAAATAAACATAATATATTACTTTTGGATATATGTTGTCAATATTTGATACATTCCGATACGTCTCATATGTTTTTGAGCATGAAATCAGTCATAACTCAACGAGAAAACCCTACTTTTTGTATAAAAGTGCCTATTTTTCGTCGATTTCTGGATTTTTGGTTATTTTATCTAAGTTTTTTTGCATATGATTGGTAAATGTGAATATAAATATAATAAAAAATTGTACCTCTTATACATATATTTCAAAGAAATCGTTCATTTATTCAAATATATACATTTTCATGAAAAAAAATTAATTTTTATGATTCCATGATCGTCTCTTTAATCCTCCTCGTCACTATCTTCCTCAATTACTGGTGTTACTTCTTCGAAGTCAAACAATGTTGTAAGTATCTCAGCTGGTCGAATAATCCTTGACAAGTATCTTGCATGAGACAGGTAAAAAACTATGGCGGCTATATGCGAGCAACACCCTATAGTTCTGTTACCATTAGCGCAGTTACAGCAATAACGTCTGACACCGTTGAGTCCCACACTATCAGGTTGATATTGTAAATAAGATTTGTAATATCAACCTGATAGTGTGGGACTCAACGGTGTCAGACGTTATTGCTGTAACTGCGCTAATGGTAACAGAACTATAGGGTGTTGCTCGCATATAGTCGCCATAGTTTTTTACTTGTCTCATGCAAGATACTTGTCAAGGATTATTCGACCAGCTGAGATACTTACAACATTGTTTGACTTCGAAGAAGTAACACCAGTAATTGAGGAAGATAGTGACGAGGAGGATTAAAGAGACGATCATGGAATCATAAAAATTAATTTTTTTTTCATGAAAATGTATATATTTGAATAAATGAACGATTTCTTTGAAATATATGTATAAAAGGTACAATTTTTTATTATATTTATATTCACATTTACCAATCATATGCAAAAAAACTTAGATAAAATAACCAAAAATCCAGAAATCGACGAAAAATAGGCACTTTTATACAAAAAGTAGGGTTTTCTCGTTGAGTTATGACTGATTTCATGCTCAAAAACATATGAGACGTATCGGAATGTATCAAATATTGACAACATATATCCAAAAGTAATATATTATGTTTATTTTAGAGTCAGTTAAGGCACTATCAATCATTTGAGGACCATAAAAGGCCCAAAAGTGGCTAAAAATAGAGTTTTTTCGCATTTTTGAGTAGGGCCCACCATTCCGAAAAATCTGAAAAAATTCTAATACATGTAGAACACTAAAATATACAATTTTCTAGAGTAATTAGACCTGTAACTATCAAAGAAATTAAAAAAAAATTGATTCAAATATTTATTTTATTTTTTTAGGTTAGGTATTCAACGCGCCTAAAGCTAAAAAAAATTGTGTGCTAAGTACTTTTTATAAGCTATATTCTCAAATTTTTTCAAAATTTTTAACATGAAGGAACCGGAGAAAAAAAATAATTTTTGAAAAAAGCGGTTTTTTGGTGCCACTAGGAAAAGGAGGAGGGATGGATGGTCGGAAAAATCGTAGAAAATTCTTTTTTTAGTGTACTTATGCAAATCCAAAGTCATTTTTCCGTTTCATTGACAATGGCATTTTGCCTATCTTAACGTGAGGTACCCTTTTTATGCATTCTAAAATTGTAAAAAAGTATTAATGTATCCATGATTACCTTGTAAAAAATTCTTGGATCTACACATGACATTTGATATTGATGCATCAGTACTCTTATACTGCTGTAATTCTGAAAAAATTCAATAATTTCATATCAACTTATCTATTTTCATTATTGCATTATTTCTTTATAAATATTTCCAAACTTCAATATAAATTTATTTATTTTTATTTACTCTTTCCGCTTTTATTATAATTTCAAGTTGTTTTCTTTTAAAGAGATTATACTGACGGGAATCTTTGTTTGTCGTTATTTCAGAACATGGTTTGACATCTTTCATTATTAACTTATTTTTACTTAGTTTAACTTGACTTGTTGCACAGGAAACATTTGCATTTCCTAAATTAATTTTAATTTATTATGTAATATAAATAATCATTTTCATATATCTATTGCTATATCATTAGATTTTTACCTTTTTGCATAACTGTTCTTTTACTGTGTGTAGTACTTATTTGTTTCTGCGAAACTTTTGGGACATTTTCCAATAATTCGTCTTCAGATGATTGATCACTATTACTCGACGAGTTATTCTGATTTTTAGCAGCTCTGTCTTTTCGCGATTTTCTTAAATGTTCTTTTATTTCTGTACAGGAATTTGTATCTGAAATATCTTCAGCATCCTTTAATTTTTTCTTCGTCTTTTCATAACAAGCTGAAAAAGAACAAAACAACATTATATTATTGTAATCAATTTATTAACGTTTTTTACTGGACTGGTTTACTAATGAGGTAGTAAATCATTAGTGCTGGTCTACAACCTTGCTTTAAAAGATATTTAAGCTCTAAGCCGTAAGAAATTGACCAATCGCAATAAAATGAAAAGAGAATACTCGACTGTGATTGGTCAATTTCTTACAGCTTAGAGCTTAAATATTCTTTAAAGCAAAGTTGTAGACCAGCACTTAGGTATAGTCAAAAACGCTATCTCTTTGTGTATATCTTGGACCTTTGCACGTTGCTTTAGACCATTAAAAATATGATTACAACATGATATTTAAATGTTTTCATTTGCGAATAATATATAATAATGTATGGTAGCATTAATATCCATTTATATTTGTTGCACAAGAGACATTCGTATTTCCTAAATTAATTTTAGTTTATTATGTACTATAAATAATTATTTTCATATATCTATTATTGCTATATCATTAGATTTTTACCTTTTTGCAAAAATTTTCTTTTAGTGTGTGTAGTACTTATTTGTTTCTGCGAAACTTTTGGGACATTTTCGAATAATTTGTCTTCAGATGATTCATCACTATTACTCGACGAGTTATTCTGATTTTTAGCAGCTCTGTCTTTTCGTGATTTTTTTAAATATTCTTCTGTTTCTGTACAGGAATTTAAATCTGAAATATCTTCGGCATCCTTTAATTTTTTTCTCGCCTTTTCATAACAAGCTGAAAAGGGAAAAAACAACATTATATTATTGTAATAAATTTATTAACGTTTTTTACTGGACTGGTTTACTAATGAGCTAGTAAACCATTAGGTGTAGTCAAAAACGTTATTTCTTTGTGTATATCTTAGACCTTTGTACGTTGCTTTAGATCATTAAAAATATGATTACAACATTATATTTAAATGTTTTCATTTGCAAATAATATATAATAATGTATGGTAGCATTAATATCCATTTATATTTGAAACTATCATCTCTATTTATAAAAAGTGGAAAAAAAGTTAAAATAAATAAAATTTATATTAATATGTTATTATTTTTAATATTTAATTTGAATCACTATATTATCATACAGGCCTAGTTTACACCGATCACTTGATATACATATTAAATAGTAAATAACTAGTAAATTAGTTTGATTATTGGCTGATCACCTAAAATATACTATTTGATACGCGTATCAAGAAATCAGTGTAAACTAGGCCACAGTAAATAAATATAAAGTAAATTTGTATTCTTTCTGATAGATGGACTAAAATAACCTTAACAGAAACAACGTACAAACCTATGTTATAATATTTAAAAATGTATATATATTTATTTTATATACATCATACACAATATTTTAATTAGTTTTAATAAAAAGAAAATCAGAAAGTATTACTTACAAAATGTCCCGAATATTTTTCTAATTGAGTGTTCCATCCATGTAGATTCATTAGGCTGTTCCATTAATTTAACTGCTGTATCATATCGTTTGTTACTTGTATAATGTGGCCAAAAAACTGTTTTCAAATCTGCGCTGAATCAATTATTTGGAATAACTTGAAGCCCATCTTCAAATTCAACGATGGAATATAATTTTTTTCCTGTCATCCTAGTACCATACCAATGAGCACATTATGTTTCAATATGTAATAGTGGGAAAACGGCAAATTTATCATTTCCACAAGGTAATTGTACATATTTCTTTATCACACTTTGTAATGGCCATGATTTCAAATGTGACAACAAATATACAGAATATATCCCAAGCAAGGAAGATGGACAAGGAACGTCAAAAAGATCCTTTTTTTCCAAAAATTCATATCCTATAATCATAGGAATGTTTCGCTTTTTACAGTGTGCCACATTTTCAATACGTACAATAGTACCATCGCTTAAGCCACAACAATTATTTGCAACTGTTCCAACTTTGAATGTTATTCTATCATATTTAATAACTTTATATTGTGGATTATTGCAGTCAGATGTAAGTGGGCCATCAGAATGTGGTGATATTAGATTTGGATTTGTTAAAATAGAATCTGATGAAATATTTTGTAATGGTGATACATCTAATGGCAAGTTTCTTTCTTTCTCAGTGCATCTCCGTACTACTTGTTGTAATGGCTTTTCAGATTTTCTAAGTAATTTCTTTAATGTTTGCATATAATTTTCAAATTTAAATGCGCTGAAGTTTTCAAGTAATCCAAATTTTCTAACATCATCTACAAGATGCATTAGACAATGAACATTGTGCGACACATTGTGGGCTCCGTAAAGTTTTATAAATGTTGTAATAAAAAATAAAATTAGTTCTTGTGCATAGGATAAATATTCATGTAAGTCTTTCGAAGATATAATTCTGATAATTACATGAAGTATCATGAAATGTGTATATAATTTTTTTTTTTTAATAGATTTAAAAGCCAATGGCCCTGTATATAGCAGTATTAATCTGTATTCTGTGGCTTTCCACAACTTTACGCAATCCATCCCTCGTGGTTTTCTAGCAAATTCTGAAGGTATGAATGGTTTTAATTGTGTCAATAAACGTGTAGAAATTTCTTTTACTGCACTATGTGGTACACGGTAATCTAAATCTCCACCAAGCCATAAATAAATTAATTTGCGCATAATTCCCAAATACAGTAAGTGCATGGGATCTAGAGGAACATTTGTGACAGGTCGAAAATGAGGTATTCTTAACAAGCAACATGTTACATCTGGATTATGATAATTATCGTCAACTTTTTGCATAAAATCCTCATCTGTTCTAAGTGGCGCATTCGTTTGTGGAAAGCATATCCGATATTTTATGTTTTTATTCTCCTTCAGTAATGCACTTAGTGCAACTGGAATATCCTGAATGTCCTTTTATACATAAAGCAAATGCTTTGGCTGGTGCATCACAGATCAATGCTTCAATTCTACATTGTATGTTACGATTATCGATGTCAATACCATTCTCACATATTTCTATTGCTTCATTAACGAAGTCTTGTAAAAAATCATTTGCGTCTGCTGGTTTTTCATTTCCATAGCAAATTCCGATGACAAATACGTTGTTATAAGGAAGGATTGAGCCTAATATAGGCCAAAATTGTTGTTGCGATGACCTTGACAATGGTAATCCATCAATGTTTATCGTAATTTGGACACAATCAATATTTTTTTTTTGTAATGTCAATGCATTTAGTATAACATTTTTTAATCCAAAATGATAGTATATTCCTGGTACTACTACACGTGTAGTTTGTGTTCGTGGTGTTTTTAAAAATGATCGTGGATCTGTCAATAATGTCGAAAAACAAGAATGTTGTTTTAATTTCAGAAGTAGTGCTTTCAAAGCATTATGTTTAATTTGATATTCCGTAGCCCAGACAACAAGATTATTTTCAAAATTGCTGTTTGTATTTTCAGATGCCACATGAGCTATTGATTCATCGCAAGAAATTCTTGTAATGCATTGTAGAGAATTGGAAGTATGCTCATTTAAATATTCGTCTGTATCGAAATGTTCATAATTCATTAATACATCGTTATTGCTGTTTTCTTCATTAAAAACATTGTCTTTTTCAGTTATTTGTGCATCGCTTTGACTACCTGTCATATCAGATTTAATTTCTAAGATATTTCCCACATTTGTACATTTATCATTAATATTCTTATGTGATGATATGGCAGTCATATTTAACACAGATGCAGAAATAAGTTCTGATTCTTGTTTAGTCAATCTACTTAATTGTCGTTTTGACATAGCTGAGATATCTTTCCTTTTTCGTTTTCCACTCATTTTGACTCTGTTTAAATCCATTATTATAATTGTTATTAATTCATAATTTTAACCATAGTATTATATATTACATAAAATATATTACTTGAAATATTGTGGCAATAATAAAATGATCATAAATAAAGTGATATTTAAAATAACAATATAAATTTTTAATATTATCAAAATTTACATGTTAATAAAATTAGAAACGGAAATATTGAGCAAAATACAAATAATATTCTAGATGAAATATTGAATGTGATAAATTAAAAACCTGAACATTCCAGACCGTGATAATATAATATCTTTATCAATTAGAAAACGTTGAAAATTAAATAAACTGTAATTAATAATTAAAAATTTTGCTATCCTTAAATTATTCAGTAGTTTCTGCAATTCTTTTATGTGTGGGAAATTAATGTAGATATCCTAAAATATTATGAATATAATATTCAAAATTCTATAGGTTTTACTGTAATTTATCTTTCTTTTAAATGGTGCTTAATAAAATAAATAGAATAAAATACAGAATACATTACATTTAGTACCATGTTCTATGAGCAGAAATAAGAAAAAAATGTTACATAAACATACATCTCCAAAATGCTTCATTAGAAAGTTATAACCAAAATACGAAATGTATAAAAAACAATTTTATTTAAGTTTGTATTTTAAAGTACCGTCCTTCTCTCCTGTCTATCCCTGTCAATACAAGCTATACAATGTAATATTGAATTTATCACTCTAGAGATTTTATGTCAATTTTGCTTTATTTCTGCAGCTGTATACAATAATACAAACTTCCACTTTTTGGGACAATGTTCTACATGGTATATACTGCTTGGTACTAGTAATCATAAAAGTTTTCACAATTACCTTCAATCATTTTAAATAACAAATACAATTAGAAGAATAAAATAATTGGCATGTTACTTATTCATGGCAAAATTATTATTTCCTCGATACAAAATTCTAACTTTTGCTATAACTTTCTTTAAAAAAGCATTTTGAGATCTATGTTTATATAAAATATTTTGTCTTATTTCTGCTTATAGAACTTGCTACTAAAGTTTGTACAGAGTTGTAGATCTCAAAATGCTCTGTGGGCCAGATAAAACGTAGTTGTATATGCTTTGTCTGTATGGATTTTGTCGTCTGGAAGTTTTCTCTCGATTTCTCGATCTCGTTCAGCAAACATAAGGGAAAAATAAAAAATAGCGTCGAGGTCGTAACTCACTTGTCGATGGACAACCGCTCGGTTCTGTTTTTAATCTTAAAAGCTACTCTAAATTTTTAAGAGGTTTCCGCGAAAGAGGGAAATCGTGGAGTCCACAGGACGTAACATTTACATACATACATACATATTTATTAAATCTGAAAGTAAAACAATGTTATATAATATTAGAATGTTAATTAGTAATAAACAACACGAATTAATAATTCGAGTGGATCGCAATTTAAACTGAGTTATGATCGCGTCGCAAAGTGACCTCAACCATATTATGGGAAGTATACTTTATAAAATATTTCTTGTTCTTTTATATGCAAGCTCATTAATATAATTTACTTTTTATCTATTATTATGTATTTATTTTGAAAATAGTACATTGCAAAGCAAAACCTATCTGAGTTTAACACTTTGGGACGCAATCACCTCAGTTCAAATTGCGATCTAATTTGCAATGCACTATTTTCAAAACTAAAATATAATGTATAAAATTAAATTAATAATAATAATAAATAATAATAAATAATAATATTATTAATAATTAATAATTAATATTTTAATATAAACAAATATTAATATTATTTCAAAAAAAAAATTAAATATTGAGATTATAGAATGGGCCCCTCCAACGCCCATTCCCGTGAGAACGCAACCAATATTCTTTTATCGTCTCTCCGAAATTTTTATGTTACTATATATGTTCTATACAATGACGATTGCAAATAACTTCTACCATCTTATTTTATCGTTGTTTCTTTTTGCATAATGGCAGCAATAAAAACTTACAAAGATGTGTTAAATAATGAAAAATATTAATTCGGGAAAGGCAATAATTTTTTGCTTTCTAGAATTGTAAATAAATGACGTCTCATGCATTTTATGTCAGTAGAATATTTTTCATTACAAGGATTTCCTTTCAAGGCTACAGTTGTAGCGAAAGCCGCAGCATAAATTCCGCAAGAAATGGAATCCTGTTGTATTATTTGTACTTTTTCACAAATTATATCATATTTCGTTTAGGATAACGAAGGCGAATATATTCTTTCTCTTTAGCAGCCAATTTATCATACGTAGTACCAGATAGGCTGCCGTACACATGAAGTTTGGTGCCATCAAAATAAATACATTGCCAATGATCTGTGCAAGTTCCGCCAATAATTTGTAAGCTTTTATTGCTACGACTAGCTTCAATTAAGTGCGGGTATTGTAAGTATAACACACTTTGTGTTTCAAAGCAAGAAGTCTCTCTTACAATGCGTAAAAATAGATCTAACGATTCATCATTTAATTTACTATTTATAGACAAAATATTATTCTTCACTAATGGGAGAGAAGTTATTACATCATCTAACATTTTTTTGTCTTTTTATGTCATCCTCAGTTAGATCTCGTTTTGAATAATCAGTTATAATGTAATCGTCATCTTGCTCCATTTCTGGAATAGCAACAGTGGTAGTGCTTTTGATAACACTTTCCACTTTTATGTCATGTTTTCTAGCCGCTTCTTGCGCTTCGATGACATACTGAGGTTCCCGAATAGGCATATTTCTTGCTGCTCTACTATCTACTATTTCAGGAACCAAGCAGTCCTCGTAGAATCGTTTAAGCAGTGGTGACATTTTTGTTTCCCAAAATCTGTCATCACGCTCGACAATCGTGTACTTTAATCCAAGGGATGTCCACACAGCAAAAATGCAATACTTTCTTTGCGTTATGTGGAGTTGTCCCTGTACTTGGAAATAGTACGCGTGTCTTTGATTCATTCGAGTGTCATCGGTTTTATCAAATATTCTATGAATATCTGAAATCTTTTTGAGCATTGCATCGATGGGATGTACATGCCGCGCCGCATAAGGACATTTAATCTCAACGATAGTATCGTCTCCGACAATGCCGTCAGGCGTCGCGGCAAGATATGGGATTGTTTCATCTATAAATATACCACAACGACAAATTTCTATCCCTAATTCCATCTGCAATTGCTCTCGTGCCATCATCTCTTTTTCTTTACCCCACTCGACAGCCGCAGTAGTCAATCGAGGAGGATAAAGAATTGCTTTTACAAGATTTTGGCACGAAGTTGTTTCTCTTCTGCTACAAACTCTTCCAAAGTTTGAAGCAGTGAGAAGACCTCGCCGTATGTTGTGCCACTCCGAGTTTGCATGCTGATCCCGTGTAGCACATTCCAATACAGCACGATTAAGTTGTTGTTCTAATAACATATCAAAATGATAACGTCTCAGCTGTTCGTACATTTATCTTGGATATCTGGCCGTTCTGCATTAGGTCCATAATCTTTATCAGCTGTTATTTTAGCGGAATATTTAGATGTATGAACAGAGAGTTGTAATTCTTTCGCCGCACGTGTTCGTTGAAGTTGGTTGGCATTCTTGTTTATATTTCTATTTTCAATTATTTTTACTTAATGACGTTGTGGTGGCTTTTAATAATTATCACCCTCGGCTCAAATTCACGTATGAACTGGAGAAGAACAATGGTTTGAATTTCTTAGATACTATGGTTTTTATAGCGTTTTTCACTGGCAGAGCTGGGGCGCATTCAGTGCACATTGGTGCACATTAAAGCCGTCGTACACAAACCAACGTAAAATGTGTGTTTAACCCTCAGGGTACGGACTGGGTTAGCCTAACCCGAGCGAATTTTGAAAGTAGCGCCATTTCAAAGGAAGTGAATGGTGGGGGTCCGTACCGGGGGGGAAAAAATCTTTGAGGTAGCTACTATGTGAGTGCCAAGGGGCAGCGTCAGTCTACGCTTGGTGCTCAAGTTATACGATTTTGAAAATTGAACTCGGGTAGTCTACACCCAGTCCGTACGGAACGTTACAAAATCCGTGTTTTTCAAAAAAAAAAAAATTTGTGTTTTTCGAGTATTTGCTGCAGTAGAGTATTCTGGTATGTATAATTTACTATTTTTAATATACTTTTGTGCATTCTAACCTCAAAATGATGCTCTGTAGCATACCAGCATAACGTATCCGTGCATGCATGTTATTTCTCGAAGAGTTGTGCTACTCTTAGCATAACTCTTCGTACGATGCGTCGAATAACGATTTCTAATATTTATTTTTACGATTTATCATTGCAGAGTTTTTTGTGAAAATGGCATCGCGTCGGAGAACTCGGAGTGTTGCAGCTCTCGAAAAATTATACAGAGAAACCGAGGGTGAGAGTGTAACTGAAAACGTACTTGTACTTGTAAAACTTTTTACAAGTGCCTAAGATGTGACAAGGCTATGTGCAAATAGGGCTGCCATCTGTAATTTCACTAACCTAGGACTGAAAGGTTTAAAACCCCGGACTTTTCCGACTAAAACCCGGACACCTATAATTTATAACGTGAAATTATTGCAATTGTTGATAAAGCGAATAAAAGTAAAAGAATCTTTTATTTTGAATTACAAAACATACAAATAACATACCATACATACAAAATAACGAATATATTGTAAAATAATCTAAAATTTAAATGACTTAGATCATCACAGAAAAGAAAATTAAAAATAATATTTTTACAATAAATAAAACTAAAAACAATTATGTTATTTATAAATGTATATATAAATTTTTCTCATATTTTTCACCCTTTCCAATTGCAATTAAAACTTCTTTTTTTGTTAGAAGAAACTTATAAAATTCAGAGCAACTAAATTGTTTAAAATTGTATTTTAACTTTATTAATGAAGAAACAGTATTTAATTCCAAAGCGTTACGTTCCTTAGTCCACTGAGACGTTATTAAAGAGAAAATTCTTTCAATGGAAGCGTTGTGAGCAGGAATGCTAAAAAAATACTGCGTGATTTTTATTAATTCAGTATAAATATTAGCATTAGGCGTTTTGAAAAATTTTAGCCATAATTCATTCATATTCAATTTTTTATCTTGTTCAGTTAGATCTTGACAGAATGTCTTTAAATTTATCCATTCATCAAACAGTTTGGAATCATCTATTGTAATATTTTTTTCATTTAAAAATGAAATGCAGGATTGAATACTGCTCCATGGAATATGTTCAGTTATCGTTGCTAAATCCATCCATTCAAATACAGTAAACTCATTTAAGGGTTCAATCCAGCTTTGGATATATTCTTTTATTTCTTTATAAAAAGATATAGAATTGTTTAGAAAATCTTTTTTTATATGTTCATCTGAGAACTTTTTCAAAATACTTTGAACTTTGAGCGGTATGAAATTATTTGTTATTCTGTCTTCCAAATTTTTAGTGATAGATAGCAGTATCTTTTTTGTTTCGATAATAGAATTATCATCTTTTTCTAATTTTTCGATTTTTGTATGGAATATATTCATAGTCGAGTGAATGAGGAACATGAAGGATTCTGATAGTTCATTGTCGAAGAATTTTTTTATCAGAACTGGTGGTTTCTCTACAGAGTCAAAGTAATCTTTTAAGGGCTCATAAAGTTGAAGAATTCGTTCAATCGCCGGAAACAAACTTAACCACCGAGTTTTTGAATGATACAATAACTGTCTATGTTGTATATCAGCCTCAGCACAGAATTCTTTCAAAGTTTCAGTCCGTACTGTGTAAATTGAAAAATAGTTATAAATCTTCATTATAATAGATTCCACATCCAGAGGTAAGATGTCACATCCATGTTGAACAGCATTGTTGATAATATGCGCTGAACAACCTACACCCATAATATTACTTTGCAATTGTGATTTTAATTTGGTGAAAACATTATTTGTTCCTGATCGTTGTCTTCCGCCGAAATTTGTGTTGCAGTTATCTCCGGAAAATGCAATACACTTAGATAAAATATTGAATTTTTTAAGTTGTTTTATAATCAAGCCAATAATTGTATCAGATGTTTCATTTACGGCATTTTCTATTTCCAACAGCTTTGAGGTGATTCCATTTGCTCGATAATCGAAGTACTGAATAACAACCGGAATTAATTTGATGCTTCCGTGATTACTAGCATCAGTAGATACGCTTACAAATTCAACGTTTTGCAAGTCGTTCAGAAGTTCAGTGGTTGACAAAGGAGCCAGCACGTTGTTCACTATTGCAGTTGCCTTAGTGCGATTGCACGATATCTTCTTTGCCGTATTTGAGTCCGAAAACAATTCCTTGTTCAAGGAATTTGTACAGTCTAATGAATTGAAAGACATATGGTGACTAACTGTGTGAAATGCTATAGCACCTTCTGCTGCTCTAATACTGTCATCGGTTTCAAGCTTAGTAATATATGTTTCCATGACAGATCTTGAAGTTCCTGCTTGACTTTGGAGTCTCGTTTTATGTTTTAATGTGGCAATATGCTCATTTATATCAGCGACTCCCTTATTAGCAATTGAAATTTTTGAATTGCATATTGTACATAAAACTTCCCAATCAACTTTCTGTTTTTTGAACATCGGAAACTTTTGTTGTAATTCAGTATTGAATGTACATTTACGTTTTGGCATATTGATAAAAATATAATGTTTGCCCTGAAAATGTAAGTTAGAAAAGATTATCCACGAAACAAAAAACAGAATAACAAAAATTTATTGCTGTAGTACCCAAAAAAGCAAATTTCCTCGCTCGGCTCGCTCCACTGCCACCCTTCAACCGCTACAGCTACAGGCTAATGTATACAATACAATTATCAACAGACACAGAGCGTATTCAGCAGAACAAACCGCTTAGTAACAATCGAACGTGATTGGCTCTTAAGCTTAAGTCTTACTTTCAGAACTAACGAATCAACGTAAAGTGTTGATGCTGATACAAGATATACCACTGCGCATAATGGCGATTTTAGGGACAATCTCTGATTGGTCTGATTAGGCACATATAGTGTAAAGAAACAGTTTCGAAATGTGACGAGCGCCGTAACGCACCGCCTTATGTCACGCGCTCGAAAAACCCGGACTAATTTGAAAAATCCCCCCGGACGTCCCCGGACGCTCGCAAAACTAGGACAAATCCGGGGAAAACCGGACGGATGGCAGCCCTATGTGCAAAGAACATGTAGCGAAAATATGCTGTGAATGCGGAAACACCGTGTAATTCTCTTTTTTTTAATTTTATACAATAAAAATTTTATTTAATAATCAATTTTTGTTATTTATTTATATTATACTAATCAACAACATCCAAAAGAACTATTTTTACTTTAAGATATTTTTTTTTTTGCGTTATTACGATAAATCAAGCAAGTAACGTTATATCGCTATCGCAAAAAAACGGGTATTTTCATAGTTCAAAAAAAATATACTTTTTGGAATGGATCAAAAAACGAATTCAGCCATTTTAAAGAACAACTTTTTAGCTTTCAAACGCGACTAATAAAATGTCGATATTTTTTTTTTCATAAAGTTATGCAATTTTAAAGAAAATATGAATTTTTAGGAAAATTTTTTGAGAATCGTTGACATTTTCAAATGTATCTTTGTTTAAACAAATAATGTAACAAATCTATCAACGCCATTGTATTTTTGAGAAAATTTCCGATCCAAACAAAAAAAAATTGTTTTAATTGACAAATTACAGCCCGATATACAGTCAATCAAAGTCGTCGGGTTAGGCTAACCCAAGTCCGTACGGAACGTAACTTTTTTATAGTCCGTACCCTGAGGGTTAATATAAACGGGTTATATCATGAAATTCTCAATATTCTTTATTGCACTATTTGGTAAAATATGTACTGGGTATTTTATCAGTCGAAATATTTGCATTTTACTTTAAATATTAGAGATTAAATCAGTGTACAACGGCTTTAATGTGCACTGAGTGCGCACCAGTTCTGCCAGTGAAAAACGCTATTAGATATGATAATCGCTTAGTTACGAACTGGTATCGAAAACCAACGTTTTCGGGCCGTTACATCAATTTCTTCTCCAGCCATCCGTTGAAATATAAGATCAATACCATCATTAGCTTAGTCGACCACGCAATACTCTTGTCAGATAAGCGGTTTCATGACGAAAACATTAACTTGGTAAAATCAATTTTATTGAACAACTGTTTCCCAGACGCGTTAATTAACAAACATATTCAAAAACGGGAGAGTAATAATCGACGCTGACTGGCAATATATAAATTTATTATATCTCACGACGTTTCGACCGTCACTTTCGGTAATCAAGTTAAGAACACTTGAAAGTTATATATCGCTTACAAACAATTCAGTCCTGGCATTGTGCCAACAAGCCAAAAGTCAAGAACTAAAATTATGAAAAATACAAAAAGAGAGATGAAAAGAAAGTATAAAGTATAAAACACCAAGTTTAAATAACTTACAAGTTTGCGCGTCATATGTAAAAGAAGTGGTATATGAGGGAAAAGCATGTCAGCAACCCACAAGTGACAAAGGCACACTGATCACGATCAACGTTAAATGTTCTTTATTATTATATCATATGCCCCGGTCAAATTATCCGTGTCTTTCTGTAGGTTAATTGTAGGAGTTCCTCCGTAGCCCTCGGCGGGGGAACAGGTGGATAAATGGTAGGAGCGTGAAAGGAGATGAAGGGAGAGATTGAGAGGTGAGGAAGGTGTTGATTGAAGGGGGTAGATAGAGGAGTGCGAGAGGAAGACGGGAGAATGGAGGCGAAACGGAAGGTGATCTGGAGGAGACGGGAAACGTTGGTGAAAAGTGGCACGTGGAAAGTGAGGTTAGGGAGAAGGGCGGGATTGAAGGAATGGAGGTAGCAGCCCAGGTTACACGACGAGAGAGTTGAGCGAGTTGGCAGCAGGGAGTATCGATCGGGCGATCGATCAATCTGTCGCGAGACAGAGGGATTGTCGATGGTGGCGCGGCAGGTATGGAACGGAGCAGGGAGTCGTTGCGACGGATCGAAGGATCGAACGATCGAAGGGGCCGGACAGATAGACAGGTGATGGAAAGAGAAGGAGAGAAAGCGACGGAGGGGTAGAACGAGGAAGGAGAAAAGGTAACGAGAGTGCGTGAGCTGGACTTTGGAGGCAAGGAGAAAGGAGCTAGGGGAGTAGATTAAGGGTGAAGATGGACGAGGATAAAGCGGTGGAGGCGAGGGTATGGATACGGACGAGGATGAGGGCCATAGGAACATAGGAAGAAAGGAGAGTAAGAGGGAGGCGTGAGGAGCGGGGATGGAACAGGGGGGAGGGAAGGCGGCGAGCGGGAGGAGGGAGAGAGAAGGAGGGAGGGGAGGAGAGCAGTGGCAGAAGGGAGGGAAGCGGAGAAATGACAGAAGCAAGGAAGGCGAAGGGAGATGGCTGGAGTAAAGAGGAGGGGAGGGGAAAGGAAGTGGGTTTTTGTTTCAGAGCGAAGACAGAATAGGAAAGAGGGAAGGCGGCGAGCGGGAGGAGAGAGAGAGAAGGAAGGAAGGGGAGAGAGCAGTGGCAAAAAGGAGGGAAGCGGAGAAATGGCTGAAGCAAGGAAGGTCTCCAAGGTAAAGAGCCTCTAGTCGATAGACTAATGTAGGTAAGGGAAGTCGGCAAATTGGATCCGTAACTTCGGAATAAGGATTGGCTCTGAGGAGCGGGGCGTGTCGGGCTTGGTCGGGAAGCGGGTTTGGCTGACGTGCCGGGCCTGGGCGAGGTGAACCGATCGGCGTTCTCGCGCCGGTCCCGGGGATCCGAGCTCGGTCCCGTGCCTTGGCCTCCCGCGGATCTTCCTTGCTGCGAGGCTTCCGTGGCGGCGCGAGCCATCGTGGTCGTCCTCTTCGGCCGCCATTCAACGCTCAGCTCAGAACTGGCACGGACTAGGGGAATCCGACTGTCTAATTAAAACAAAGCATTGCGATGGCCCTCGCGGGTGTTGACGCAATGTGATTTCTGCCCAGTGCTCTGAATGTCAACGTGAAGAAATTCAAGCAAGCGCGGGTAACTATAGAGGCGGGAATAACTATGACTCTCTTAAGGCGTAGGGCGCTCTGATTTTCTCTTTCTTTTCATTCTCTTCTACATGGACCGACTATTACCACAAGCTCTGGGCGGTTTCCAGGGAAGGGGAACCCTTGGCCGGGGTCAGACATAACATCCTTTTGGCAATAGATTTATGCAAGCTATAAGGCTGCACTCGGACTGTTTTGCCGATGGTTTTCTTGTTTCGGACTATGGAAAGGTAAATACGCGCAATCCGCCATGCGCTGTACCAATAATTTAGGCCGGCTCAGGGGGAGCGAGGAGACACCCGCCTGGGAACCGGGTCCTCCTGGATGGGAGTCATAGTTGCTCGTTCACAAGGGGGCGCAGCCTGTTGTCTGCGCCCCAAGTCTGCCCCACCTCCAAGATCGGTGTCCGCTGGGTACCCGGCTTGCCGGGGAGCTAACGGGGTTCAAGCGACACGGGAGCATGCCCTGGGCTCTCGGCCGGTTTCGACCGATGCCAGCGGGTTTTATTCCCGTCAGGGCAACAACATCGAGAACATACCCTGGGCTCTCGGCCAGTTCCGACTGGTGCCAGCGGGTTCATTCCCGCCAGGGTAATAACGAGAGCACACCCTGGGCTCTCGGCCGGTTCCGACCGGTGCCAGCGGGTATCACTCCCGTCAGGGCAATACAGCTGGTTACGGCTAGCAACCCCGGCTGGCTTATTTTAAAGTCGCTAAATATAGAAATGGCAAAGCCTCGGACGATGGGGAACACGGCCCCATTCCCCTGGAACACGGCCAGGATGCTGTACGGAGACAACCAAGGCAAGAAACACTGGTCTCGAACGATGGGGAACACGGTCCCATTCCCCTGGAACACGGCCAGGGGGCTATTCGAAGACAACCAAGGCAAGAGATACAGGGCTGTGAATTATCGCTCCCCTTCAATCAAAGGCGGTGCGAAAGTTGTGCCGGAGTGGGCGAATATATGGCTCTCACTATCAAAGATGAGGCCCGGCATATCGAGGAAGTGCACCCTCACCTAAGCGTCAGATATAAATGTGAATGGTGTGGCAAGTCGTATGCGTCGTACCATGCGGCTGCATGCCACCTGCCAAAGTGCCCAGCAGCCAGGATAAATGAGGGGCAGCGAACCTTAAAGCAGGGCCGGTTCGACTACCCGGAGTGTGACAAAAATTTCACTTCACAACGAGGGCTGTCGCAACACCAAAGGCTGGCGCACCCGGTAACAAGGAACCGATTGAGATCAGAGCAAACAGCTCCGAAGGTAAATGAACAAAGACGGGGCAGAGTTTTTTCTGCCGAAGATATCAGCAGAATGCTCGAACTCGAAGTGGAGCTCATGGACGAGAGGAACATAGCGAGAGCTATGGTTCCGTTTATGCCGGAGAAAACCCTGAAGCAAATAAGGGACAAAAGAAATGAGTCGTGTTACAAAAGATGGAGAGAACAACGCCTCAGTAGTACACTTTCTAATCAAGAGGCTGTCAAGGAAGAGGACCAGCAAGTGGGCGGTGCACCACTAGAGGTCGACGAGGTTTTTGTTGATGCAGAGGAGAACGAGGATGTTTTCCTGGATGCGGAAGAGACACCAGGCGATATTTACAGCTTTGAGGAGTCTACGTCAACCATGAGTTGGAGGCAAGCCAGCATTGCGGCTGTGCTTAAGGAGCTCAAGAGTAGTGAGCCCAAGGAAACGCTGGAAGTACAACGGCATATTATCGAGCTCCTGACGGCAAAGAGTGAAGGTCAGGCAATAACGCAGGTGGAAGTAGACGCAGCTTACGAGCTGGTGGTCAGTTTGTTCCACGCCCCTGCAACTGGGAAGAAAGGTGGTAATTCCCGGAAGCATCGGAGTCAGAGGAAAGGGCTCTCGGGTAGAAGCGAACGCAAAGCCCGAGCCTATGCTTTTACGCAAGAGTTATATAAAAACAACCCCGCTATGCTCGCTAAAATGGTAAGAGAGGGTATGGACATTCAAGCGCAAGATACAGGTGAATCGGTGAGTCCATCAGTGGAGAGCGTCAAGGAGCTCTACGAAGGGCTGTGGGGAAAGCCCGGTCGATGTGATGTTGAACAGGAGAAGCGAGAGGCCACGGTGCCATATAACCCAGCAGAAATTCTACACCCTATCTCCAGTGCGGAGGTTCTGAAGCGTTTCAGGTCTACACGGCTGAGGGTGGCAGCCGGGCCTGATGGACTCCGCAAGGGAGATCTGATGAGAAATGAGGGAGGATACATCCTCCAAGCGATCTTTAACGTAATCATGCTGGCACTGAAACAGCCAAGCGCATGGCGCTGCAATAGAACAACGCTGTTGCTCAAAGATGGCAAGGATCCCTCAGTAGCGGCTAACTACAGGCCAATTACTATCTCCTCGATACTGAGTAGATTGTATTGGGGTATTATGGACCAACGCCTAAGAAACGTGGTTCACCTAAACGCACGGCAAAAAGGCTTTGTACCAGAAATGGGATGTTATAATAACATCAACTTGCTAAATGAAGTCCTTGCAACAGCCAAAAAGGGCAAAGGAATCGTTGTCACTCAGGTGGACATTGCCAAGGCGTTTGATAGCCTTCCGCACCCAGTTATTAAGTATTCTTTACTTAGCCAAGGGTTGCCGGAGGAAGTGGTCGCACTGATAATGGACTCGTATAAAGGAGTCAAAACGACCATGAAATGCCGTAACGAAATGTTCGACATAGAGTTGAGAAGAGGTGTCAAACAAGGCGACCCTCTGTCTCCACTCATCTTTAATATCTGTATGGATTTAATCATTGACAAGCTGGAAAGGATGGAAGGCTTCCAAGTTAAGGAAGGCCTTAGCATATCGTGCTTGGCCTTTGCCGACGATATAATTCTAATAGTAAATGATCGAATAGCGGCGAGTCGGCTTATGGATGAGCTCGTTGGCTTCCTCTCAAGTTGGGGAATGGCACTATCGATTGGGAAGTGCGTTGCCTTTGGTATTGTCACCACCAAAGATAGCTGTTATATGGTGGACTCTGAAATATACAGTAACGGCGAGAAGATCGCCTACTGCGGCCCTGCGCAGTCAATGCAATACCTAGGCATACAGATTACTCCATGGGAAGGAGTAGTTATTAAGCGTGCAATCGCACGGCTAAAGGACACGCTTCCAAGAATTAAAAGGCAACCCCTGAAGCCTCACCAAAAAGTCGAACTCTTAGCGCGGTATGTATTGCCGCACTTTAGTAGGTAAGCTATGGGCGTTCTAACCCACCGCGGGGGTATCGGGTTACACAAGGGTATCGGATTTCGCGGGGGAAGGGTATACCGCGGGAAGGGGTCGGGGGGGTATACCGCGGGGGGGGGGTACCGCGGGAGGAAGGGGTCGGGGGGTATACCGCGGGGGAAGGGGGAAGGAGGGGAAACCGCGTGTTCGGGCGCCGCGGGGGAGGGGGTGGGGGGAATCGCATTTTTTCCGCGCCGCGGGCGGGGAGGGGGAAGGGGAAACCGCGTTTTCGGGCGCCGCGGGGGAGGGGGAGGGGGAACCGCTTTTTTCCGCTCCGCGGGCGGGGAGGGGGAGGGGGGAACCGCGTTTCGGGCGCCGCGGGGAGGGGCGACCGCGTTCGCGTTTTTGCCGCGCCGCGGGAGGGACCCGCGTGCAACGACCGCGTCGGTCCGCGGGACGTCACACGGCACGCTCCCGCTCGCGTTATCTCCCCCTCGTAGATGTTCTCTCGCGCCCCCGTCCCCCGTTCGCGCGCGTCTTCTCGTTCGCGCGGTCTCTCACGCTCCAACTCGGGTGATCTCGTTCATTCATTCTCCATTATATTTAAACTTATTTAATGTATAAATAATATTATATGTTAAGCTTTTTTAAACATATTTAAATTATAATGTTTATATGAATCATATATAATCTTTTTTTTTACTATTTTTATAAAATTATTTGCCCTTTTTAAGCATCACTATTACTAGCTTATCTAAAGGGAATGGAATCGGCGAAATAACGGAAAACAGATTTTAAAAATTATTTTATATTTTATATTTTTAATTTTGAAGTTATACATTTCTTCAAATAATGTATTTGAAGTATTTTCGAAATAATTTTACCAAATTTCCGGCTCGTAGATACGCATTCCGAACAAAATTTGTAAATCGAATATGTCTTCCTCGCCACTCTGCTCCCATATTAGGGTCCGTTCCGTTTCACGCATTGAGCGCATAGAGTGCATTCAATGTGCTGCGCGCATTGATGTCGTTCCGTTTCGTTAGTGCGCATCAGTGCGCATGATGCGCGTTTGGAAACGGAACGGTTTGCTAGCGTTTGATGCGAATCAAAAAAATGGATGCTACCATGGGTGACAAAACATTATCCGTATTAACCTTATTTTTGTTGAATAAAAACGCTGAAAAAGAATTCAGAAATTTTAGCAGTGATTCGAGTGATACTACCAATACCAGCGATGATAGCGAAAATGATGAAGATATTTTATCATTAAATAGTGAATTAGAATTAATATATTCAGTATTAATGGTTGGTGAAACACGCGGAGAGACTGTTTTTACTGAAAAAATAGAGGATTACGTTGAGCGAGTTATTCCTGGTTACAGTAGAACAGTATTTAAAGAACATTTTCGGTGAGTAATATAAATATTTATTTTTAAAAATATAGGAAAAAGTTTTTTGTATAAAACTATTATCATAACCACCAAAAATCACTAATAAACTTTTTTACTGATTGATTACTGAAATAATTACATTTTAAAATAAATTTTATATCGCGTTATTTTAGAATTTTTCCTGAAACTTTCGAAATGGTGCTGGAAACAATTGGTCCAGGATTACGTGCAATTAATAATGCACTCTCTGGCAGAAAGCCAATACCAGAGAAAAACCAACTTCTTATCGCTATTTGGTTTATGGCTACTCCTGATTCTTATAGGTATTTACATGGGAAAATATATATTATATATATACAATAAAAAACTGTCACATTATTTAATCTATATGATATATGTACGTCACTGTTTCAGATCTGTAGCAACGAAATTTGGAGTAGGCAAAGCAACTGCTTTTCGAGCATTGAGACGTGTTACGTATGCTCTTCATTGTGTTGCACCTCGATTTATTACATGGCCGAAAGATCAGGTTGCTGTAAATGTAATGGAACGATTCGAAAGATCATGCGGCTTTCCCAATGTAATCGGAGCTATTGACGGGACACATATTAAAATCCGAGCTCCCTCTGAAGATGCAAACTCGTACATAAATCGAAAGGGTTTCCATTCTATAAATGTGCAAGTAGTATGTGATTCTCTCAGTCATTTTACACACGTATATGCTGGACAAGTTGGATCGGTCCACGACTCTCGAGTCTTTCGGAACTCGCCAGTAGCCCGTTTTCTTGAATTGCCTGAAGAGTATTTTCCGAATGATTCACATATCATCGGAGACGCTGCATATGGCATTCATCCTCACATAATGGTGCCTTTTCGGAATAATGGACATCTGACAGACCGGCAAAACAATTTCAATTATTGTTTGTCGTCCACGAGAATGGCAGTTGAACGTGCTATAGGGTCCCTGAAAGTGCGGTTCAGGATACTTCTGGACTGTTTGCCATTAACAGATACCAAAAAAGTTCCAGAATTTATTTTAGCTTGCTGTGTATTACATAATATCTGCCTATTCCAAAATGATGAAATGCCCATAGGTGTACAATTCAGACATGACGAGGAAATCGACCATTTTATACACAGCAATGCAATAGAGTTCGGAAAACAGAAGCGAATAACAATCATGAATGCGCTACGAATGAAAATATAATTAAGGTAACGTGGAACTAAAATAAGAAGAAAACATAAAAATAAACGATTTTACCGTATTGAAATCAATATTTTGTGTACTTCTTGGAGTACAAATACATGTATATTGTACAATTGTAAGATTATTTTTCAATAACTTCGTCAAAATATAACTGTACTTATTAGAATAGTTATAAATTTGTATAAATTTGTAGTAGTTATAAATTTGTATAAATTTGTAGTAGTTATAAATTTGTATAGGGTCTTAATGAATGTTATAAAATAAAAGATCAGATTTCATAAGACTATTTATTAATATATTTATTTTATTTATATAAATATAATTGTATATAAAAATATGTATTACATATTAATATTTATTACTTAAATCTGTAATATCACAGTGCACATACAATTGCAGTAACGGTAAGTAATCGTTTTGATTTTTATTTCTTATTTGCTAAAGTCTGCAGGACGGCAAGTAATGATTTTTGTACTTCCATATTATCACTATGCATTTTTTCACGCTCTTTCTTCCTTTCTTCGTATTTTTCTTCTCTTTTTTCTTCTCTCTTTTTCCTTTCTTCGTCTCGCTGATTTATCATACTCTCTCTTTCGTGCTTTATATCGCTAATGTAATTTTCTAGGATACTTTCAACTCGTCTTTTTTTAGGCGCACCTGCAATACATATTAATATAAATATTGACAATATTTTTTATGCATAACATTAAAAGCAACTTTTACTCCAATCGTAGTTTATTAGTTATGTTATTACTTCGTAAGTCCTCCAAAACAAGCAAAGGAGATGATCCTGATATAGATGGTTCATCGATATTAATTGGTGGTGTTGGACCTTCGCTGGATGCTTCGGCTAAAGGTTTTATATAAGCCTTCTCACCGATTAATGAATCCATAACCTTCAAACACAAAATCAATTTTGTAAGTCTATATATATAGTACAAATTATATTTACAAACACATATGCATATACTTACTGAATAAAAACCCCAACTACTATGGGAGTTACCGCTCTTTTTGTTCTGCTCATATATATTTTTGTACGTTCGTCTCAAGCCAGCAAATTTTGTAGAACATTGAAGTCCAGTAACCTCATACTTTTTGTTGGCTTCTTTCATTTCGGTAGCAATATCTCCCCAAATGACGTTATGCCTCTTTATCCCAGTATTAAATTCATGCTCTTTTCCCCTGTACTGTTCTATAAGTAAAAGTACTGCAGCATCAGGCCACACAAAACATTTTGATTTTGACTCATCTGAAAGTTTATAAAGAAGTCATTATAAATTAAATTTTATTGCAAAGTTCACACTAATTGCTTAGCAAGATGTAAAATTGTGAAAAACTATACTGGTTCTGGGTTCTTCGGTGATAGTTTCAGTAACTGCAGATGATGGCAATGCATCTTTCAATCCATCAGCATTTTGCTTGTATTGATTTATAATTCTTCGCAAAAACTGTTCATCTGTAAAAATCTTTCGTTAATTTCGAGGTTATAATTACATGTTATATAAGTATATACTAATTGTACATATTTTGTACCTTGATTAGCCTTCGCAGCGGTTTCTTTGTCGAGAAAAAGGGTGATAACTTCATTACTTTCGTCAATAATGACTGGAAATTCGATCATTTCACTTTCCATAATTATTTTAACTGCAACTCAAATGAACGCAAATCCGAGCAAAAGGCGCCTTTTTGAATTTTCCGCGGACGCATTAACTCTGCATCAAATGCTTCACGTCCGAGCTGCGGTAGCTGATGCACGTTTAATGCGCGAGAAGTGGTGGGGGTCTGGGGAATTCTGTGCGCTATCGATACTCACTGATGCGCGCATTGAGTGAAACGGAACGGTTCTCTATGCAGTCTATGCGCTCAATGCGTGAAACGGAACGCACCCAGATCGTTGGCTTCACGATCAATCGATCTGAAATAGCGAGTCCACCTTTGATGCTCCAAATTCGAGAAGCCATCGATTCTCACCTCATCACGATATAATCGCTGAACCGTCGCTGAAATCAGATTACATAAAATTAAAAAATGTTAAAAATATAAAAATACGAAGTATACATACCTGGCCACGAAGAATTCGAATTTTCACCATGTCTGTAACGCGCACCTCAACGATGGGTATGTTATCAACCCATACTATCTGTAAAAGTTATATACCAGTTAATATTTACAAATTTGCACTTTAATCGCGAATTGTATACACACCCCAGTCGTTGGATAAGATATTTGAATCACTTCAATATAAGCCATTATATAGCAGTTATGTAACAAAATGCATGTAATAAGCCGTATGTTTGCAAAGAGAGACGGTGCTCTGACCCGAGGCAGAGCTCAATTTATAAGGAACGAAAAATGTAGAGAGAGGGTTGTACGTGATTTATCTGCGGCATTGAAAAAAACTAGCTGTCATGAAAAATAATCTTCTACTTACCGTTGCATCTTGCAATCGCGGGTGGATACTCTGAACCGCTATCGAATATAATGAGAAGCGAGGATGCGCGTGATTTATCTGTGGCATATTATGTTATGCGAAAATAATCCTCGCGAGAAAAAAGACAGCTATTGAACAGCTATCAAACAACTAAAACATCTTTAAAAACAACTAAAAACAACTAAAAAAACAGCTATCAAACAACTAAAAACAGCTATCAAACAACTAAAACATCTTTAAAAACAGCTATCAAACAACTAAAACATCTTTAAAAACAACTAAAAACAACTATCAAACAGCTATCACACAACTAAAAAACAACTAAAACAGCTTTAAAAACAGCTATCAAACAACTATCAAACAACTAAAAACATATTTAAAAACAACTAAAAACAACTAAAAACAACTATCAAACAGCTATCAAACAATTAAAAACAACTAAAACAGCTATCAAACAACTATCAAACAACTAAAAACAGCTTTCGAACAGCTAAAACAGCTTTTGAGAACAGCTAAAACATCTATATTATACTACAAACTATGTGGGAAAAAGGAAATAAAACATTTTATATATACATATATATAGTTTATTTAAAAAATCATAATTTTTTCTGGTGTCGCGACCACCAGTTAATTATTTTTAATACATTTTGTAATGCGCAATTCTTAACATGTTTTTCACATCTTATAGTATTAGCAACATCTAGATTATTTAAAGATTCGATATCTTCGTAATCGGCATCCAAAGTCTCAATGTTTAGATTTTTTCTCGCTTTATTCTCAAGTAGATCCACCAGCCATTCTCGTTTCTGGCATCCCTTGACGTACACAAGAGTCGACATCTCGTCGCCCTCTCCAAGCACGGCCGATGTAATTAGATGTTTCGCCATGCTGTATGGCACGTTTCCGTTCTCCCATCGTAGTCCATGGTGATTTGCAATCAACCAAGAAGCGCATGACTTGTCGGATTTCATGAGGAGACTCCATGGCATGGGACATGTAAAAATGTAATGCGCCAAAACGGTCCCGTTTCTCAGAACCGCCACCTCCTTTACGACAAATTTCATCCCGACGGTGAATCCTTGCAGATCGACAAACGTTGGCACGATCATGACGAAACGACGGAGCAATATGTATCTTATCGCGGTACATCAGTGTATCTTATATCGCAATACCCGCTGATATTGCAATTTACATGATTTTGCGCACTACGTTCGACAATGGACAGTATTCGATTACGCGATCATGCAAGATGAGACAATAGGCGGTAGTATTTGCCGGTACATTCTCTTTGCAGTCAAATTCTATTCGCACATCCACGGTGGCGCTCTTGACAGATTCGTTTTGTCGCGAGTAATCGATGATAACAAAAGGTCCTTTTGTCAGAAATGTAACCACGGTGCAAAGCGTTTCGAAGCAGTCGTATCCGTAATAAGCTTTACGAAAACGCGCATACATATCGAAAAGGACGGGCTTGGAAAAATTCCCCGTTCGCGCACGTCTTCTCGCTCCCGTCACCCATTATAGTTAGATCATTTTTATATTATTTTAAGTGATTTATTTATTGGAAATAAGAGGAAGAATATTTAATAATTTATATGAGACAGATGAGAAAAACGTTTAATGATCGCGCGACGAGTGCGGCACGCGCATTCTTATCGAGAGTTACCGCTCTGTAATTCTAAACCGCTGACGGTGGACAAGGGAACGGTAGACAGAAGGAAAGATAATTTTAGATACAGTGATATGCATTTTAATATACATTTATTTCTCATGTAATGCATCGTGTATAATATTATCTGCAGCATACGCCAACAGTTCACAATCAATAATTGAATTTTTATCATAAAATTCATGCAAGATTCTAACTGCAATACATTTATTGGTGATACAATTTTGGCGTAAAATGGTTACAAATTGTTTAAATTTTTCACTTACGCCATGAACATTTTGGCATAGTTGAAAATACACATTCTCGACGCAATGTTCTAGTTCGAACAGGAAGAGTACGGTTGACGGTTTCATGTACAAGCTGGTGTCGCACGATGTTAATTTTACAATATCTGCGTCACGTATTTTAACGAGTTCCAGATCTCGAAACGCTAGCGATGATGGCGCTGGTGACTGCACGAGTCGCTGAATATCTGCACGTTTTTCGATGAATGTCACCCACGTTGCATGAGGCAGAATTATCCGATTGCCTCGGTTATCACCAATAAGTATATCCACAGAGGACATAGGTCCCACGTTGATTCCAACATCCAAAAATTTATACGCTGTCGATGTCAAGGCAAATCTCCTTCCCAAAATACGAGGCGTATAACGGGGTTTATCAAAACTGAAAAAATACAATTATGTTTATAAAAGTTTTTTTTTTTGCACAAGTATATACGAAAATTAGCAGTACTTACTCATTGTGCTGTTTCTCGCACGTTTCATCCTGAATCGGAACGTAGTAGTTCACACCGTGAGTGTTCATCGTATCTGGAGGCTGTTTGTGACGTAACAAACTCTTGACTGCGCGCGCTAGAATCCTCGTAGACTATTTATACATACAAAAATGTGAATCTTGCAAATAGCGCCAATGTACGGCTGGTGCATGGTGACCACCACCACCACAATCCACATATATGTTAAATGTGATATCTTTGTCAAGAACATTTGTAATGAGATCACCTCATCGGGCAATAGCATCAAATATGATTTTTTTTTTCAAGACGTGTTTTACGTGTCTCGCGATGATTTCATCGAACACATGCAAAACTGCAAGTTTTGCAATTTCGCATAAGTCAATGGCGCAATATCGTTTTCAAAAACATGTCGCGACGTGTCTCGATGATTTCATCGAACACGTGCAAAACTGCAAATTTTGCAAATAGCGCCGATGTACGGCTGCTGCATTGATACAGATCAAATCACCGAAAGTCAATGGCGCGATATCGTTTTCAAGAACATACGTGTCCCGCAATGATTTCATCACACACGTGTAAAACTGCAAATTTTGCATTTTTTTTCGGAAGGCGCAAATGTACGGATGCTGAGATCACGGTGAAATTAGATATGATAAAAAAGCAAACGATGCATCATTAGTAGAATATAAAATGACAAATCTGGGACATACGCTCAGTAGTCGAGAATTGGAAGTCGTGAGTACAATAAAGTGTGTCAGGAAGAGGATCGTGTAATAAAATGTGTTTTGTAGAAATACCGCGAGAAATTAAATTGAAGAGAGCGGTGATAAATGTGCGATCAATGGATAATGCATGTTTCGCATGGTCAGTGGCGGCTGCTCTGCATCCAGCCCAAAGAAATGCAGAACGGGAATCGTCGTATCCTCATTACAAGTCGGTGCTAAATCTTACAGACATTGAGTTTCCAATGACGATGGATCAAATTAAACAGTTTGAAAATCACAACGATATATCAATCAACGTCTTCAGCATCGAGAAAAAAAACAAGGAACTTGCTATCCTGCCAATACGGGTTACTGGTCGAAAGATGGACAGACATGAGTAGACCAATAACAGTACTCAGCGCACTCAGGTACAACCGAGGGGAAGCGGGGGGGGACGCGCGCCCGCGGGGGGAACGCCATAAGAGATGGGCGAGGGGGGCGAGGGGGGAGCATGGGGTGGGGATGGGCGAGGGGGGGTGAAGGGTGGACAGGTGCAAGGGGTAACAGGGGGGGGGGTGAGGGGGACAGGTGTGCGGGGGGAATTTCCCCTGTAACTGGACAAACATTCCCCTGGAACTGGACAAAGGTGTATCGCCGTCCAATCAGATCCAGGGGGGGTGAGGGGGACAGGTGTGCGGGGGAATTTCCCCTGTAACCGGACAAACATTCCCCTGGAACTGGACAAAGGTGTATCGCTGACCAATCAGATCGCGGTACGAAGACTCGAGGCTGTCCAATCAGAAGCGAGTATTTTGTGGGAACACCTGTCCCTAGGCGGGGTGATGGGAAAGTTCGCGCCGCAGTGTTGCCACCATGCGGTAACCTCAAAGACCGAAATTCCCTAGGCGGGTGACGGGAAAATTCGCGCCGCAGGGTTGCCACCGGGGGTGGGGGGGATCGTCGTTCCCGGACGCTCCGAGAGGGCGCTCGGATCGGCGTTATCGACCGCGTTATCGACCGCGAGCGGAAATCCGCCCCGATTCGCGCGTCATCGCGAATAATGTTATCATCGCGCGCGTTCGAACGCGTCCAAACTCGTTGCAACTTGTTCAAGGTCGCTCTTCTCGACGTCCCCGCGCGGTGGGATTGGTGAGCGCGCGAAAACACGTTTGAACGTGTTCAAGGCCGTTCTTTTCACGGGTCCCGATAACCGTTCTTCGTTCTTGTTCGTCTCGGGTCGAAAGTTGTTTCGATCCTTCCCTACGCATCGTAGATGACGCAATCGCGGCGATCGTGGAGTAAGCGGAGTCGGGGGACCTAGGGAGCGCGGGATCGTATCGAGATAGATACGGAAAAGAAAGAGAGAGAACACATATATGAGATATCCGCGTACGAGCGGTAGTTTTTTATTTTGAAAAATAAAATATGTATTTACATACGTCGATACTCGTTTACATTGTTTCTGTGTGTATAAATATATATATATAAATATGTAAACGTGTGTCGTGACGTTCAGGATTTGAAACAAAGCGCGGTAATCTCACAGTCGACGATCTTGTTAGGATCGAAAAACTCGCTTTTCAGTATCGCAGTCTTGGCCGAAGTTCCCGTCTTAATCGCGTTGGCGGCTATCTCCTGATAGCGCGAATACTTCGCGTCGACTTCCTCGATGACCGCGCTCAGCGCCGAGACGATGCGATCGACGCAAAATTGGAAATCGTACAGCGAGAGCAGGGTGGGGAGCGACATTGCCAGACGAGCCGCGTTGGGTAGTTCCATACGCAAGATCGACAGGTTGTTGATCAATCCGAATCGCAGCGTCAGATCTCCGATCGATATCGGCGAGGGGGGACGGGTTCCATCGACGAGGTTGGATCGCAGACACGCCAATATGTCGTGTTTGCGCTCGAGTAGTCCTTTCCACATATCGAGCGTCAGAGAGATCTCCTTGCCTTGCTTATCTCCCAGGGCGATATCCACGTACGAAGGTGCGGGTATACCGTACCACGGTGACTTAACCGTGACACCGATGGCTAAGTATTTGTAGCCAGTCGTCGTCAGCGGATAACGGGTCGCCAGGATGCGCACCGCAGGCGCGACGACGGGGTTGCGAACGTCGTTGGAGGGGTGAGAGCTGGAACGCGACTCCCGATGATGATGATGCTGATGATGATCGTCCGTCGAGTCGATCCTTCGTCTTTTGCCGTTGTCGTTCACCTCCGAATCCGTCTCGCGAGGGGAAAGATCCCTCAGCGCGGGTCGATCGGCCAACGTCGAGAACATTTCGCACGCGCGTTGCAGTATCGTTCGTTTCTGATTTCTGTTTCGACGCGTCGTATTCAGCTGACGATGCGATACTGATGCTTTGGCGGGAACACATCGGTATAAGTAGAAAAGTTCTCACTTATATCGCGCGATGTGCGGTGTGGTGTGGGGATTTGCGCAGTCCTCTACTTCCTTCGGCGGACACGGCGATCGTAAAGCTGAACACCGCCGCCGTCGTCGTCGTCGTCGTCGTCCGAATCGCTCGCCGGTGACGTTAAATCGCCGACGCGTACGATTCGATCGAGAAGATCGCGCAACTGTTGCAACAGTTCGGTCTTAGGGCAGACGATATTCAGCATCCGTAGATCGAATTTACCGGCGGCCGTGACGGTTTTCGTAAATTCGTTGAATCTGTAGAACTGCGTCCGAGTGGTGAAGTACAGATTGCCGTCGACGTATCGGAAGATCGACGTCACGCCGGTCGGTATTCCGGGAAACGTCGCCTCGAGAGGCGTACGTCTGACGACTTTCTTCGTACATTCGTCTATCTCGCCCACCGAGTTACCGTTGTACATCACGAAGGAACGGCCTCTATGGGTGTTTACCGCTCCGTTGAGTTTCGCATCTGCGGGAAATCCGAGTTCTCGCAAGGTCTTCGGCCAATTTGGCCTCAGAGAAAATTCCGGATATTGAACCATGTATACCAAATTATCTACGAACACCATGAGATCACCGGACGGAGATTGATAGGCGGCAGCTATGCGCGTGTAATTGTCGTGAAGAAAGCTCATGTGATTCGACAGGGCTAACGGTCCATTGTACGTCCTGCCGTCCAGATCGATCGACCAAACGTAACGCCCGTACGAGATGTACATTCGATTTTCCAAAATCAATATCGCGTTTACGCGACCAAGGGCGCACAGGTCCGGCGATGGTTGCGGCGGCCGTGACCGCGGTGGCGGTGGCGGCGGCGGCGGCGGCGGCGGCGTCTGTGAGGGCGCGTTCGTCCGTTTTTCACCGTACAAACGTTGAATGTCGAGAATGTCGAATCTGTCGAGCTTAACCGGATACTGCTTGTCGGGCGAGTACGCGAACATCACCGAGGTCTTGCGCTCATTGTGCCCCAATCCGAGAGAGTGACCGATCTCGTGCGTCAGCGTGAAATGCAGGGAAAACGTATTCGGGGAATTTTTACCGACGTGAATATGCCACGGCTCGTCACCGTCGACGTGCACCTCGGAGACGAATCCCGCTTCGTTCGTCGGGAGATACGCGTGGGCCAGCACGTTACCGGGACCGTCGAATTTGGCCGAGCAATTTGGGCCGTTTACGTTGATATTCGTGTTACCGTGACGTCGGGTTCGCCAAGATATTATAATGTCAGGATTCGTTTCGGAGCGTTCGAACGTCAACGCCGAATGTTGCGACCACAGGTCGAACGCGGCCCGCGCGGTATTCAGCTCCTCTTTGGCGGCTACGTAAAAATCCCACGTCAGGTGAGTCCTCGGCCATTTGGATAGACTCGCCGCCGTTCCGTGCTTCAGGATATCTTGGAAACCACATCGCGGTTTACGCATAAATTGCAGCGTTTCGTCGTCGAGCGTTCCATCGCCGGGCAGACCGTAGTATCGTTGAAATTCCTCGATGGCGTTACGAAGAACGTCGTTTCGTCTCTGAGCCGGAAACGCGTCCACATCTTCGGTCAGATATCCGTATTTCCGCAGGTAATCGATCGTATGTGCGTAATTCTCATCCGTGGGATTGACGCACCTCGCGGCGATAAAACACGCGGTTAACGCGATTACGCGCGAGAGCCACATCGTCGAGGGCGAGAGAGAGCGAGAGAAACGGCGGAACTGCGATAACGGCGTTTCGCGATATGAGCGCGATCGCGACGCGCGGCTCACGCGGTGACGCTCGTTGCCGATAGCGCGGACAGGTGGCGGCGGGGTCTCGCGGTGGAAAATGCGTCGATTCCGGCGGATGAGTCCGTTTTGATAAAAAAATTGCATTTTTTCCTCTGTGCAAAGTTTCTAAAAATAGTTTTTTTTATTGCACAATATCCTGCTTTTTTATGGACGATGACGATGCGTCGCGATACGAGCGACTTACATGGGCATGCTCGCTACCGATAGCGCGGACAGGTGGCGGCGGGGGTCTCGGGGTGGAAGAAATGCGTCGACGAATCCGGCGGATGAGTCGGTTTGATTAGAAAAATGCATCTCTTCCTGTGTGCAAAAGGTCAATTTTTTACATAGTTTTAATTACACACGCAATATCCTTTATGATTGCACATCCCTTCTTTGATTCCGCATCCTTCTTCGATTGCGCATCCTCGATATATATAAGGACTCGAGGCTAGACTCGGGTGTAGTTCGTTTACAGTTTTTCGAGCTAGTGACGTGAATTATTCCTAAGAACACGTAATGGACAAAATATCCAAACTGAAAGGAGTGTGCGAATTGGCGCAAATCCAGGCAACGTCCGTAGCTAGGGCTACGGACGACTTACACGAGGCGGTGCTGCAGCTGCAGCATCGCCTTAGAAATATCGTCGATGGAGCGCCGCCCTGTCTGCAAGTCACGATCCGCGTCGACGAGGACGCAGGGATGTTCGATCGAATGTGAGTATGCAAATGTAAAATTATATTGTTATATATTTATTTATTTATTTATAAATTCACTTATATATTCAGTTATATATTTATTTATAAATTCACTTATATATTCATTTATATATAATTATTAATAATATGTATTTTTTGTGAAGAGGACTCATCGGAGCGGTGTTAAAAAAATCCAGGAACCACATGCGTTTGTACGCTGCGAGGATTCGCAGCATGTATCGGGACGCGGCGCGACTCGATTCATCGGCGAAGCGTCCCGATACGTGCTGCGGCGGCAACGCTGACAACGACAACGAAGACAACAACGACGACGACGACGACGACGACGAGGAGGATGAGAGCGGTCGCGGCAATATTGATATCAACTTGATTGACGTCGACTTCGAGGACGACGTCGTCGAGGGCTGGCCCTCCGTTTCTAACAAGATATAATATGTAAAAAAATAAAAAATAGTAAATAAGTAGTATATAATATAACATAATAGAAAACATAATATACTATAATATAATATAACATAATATAATATAACATAATATACTATAATATAATAATATAACATAATATAATATAAAGGGGTTAGCTCTCTTCATAATAAAGTGGATAAAATTATATTGTTATGTATATAATTATATCAAACAATAAAGATTTTAATGTCATTTATGAAAGATTATGTTACAACACCATATGTCAAATATCCTTTCTTTGGTTTCTTCTACTCCTATTTTATATTTCTTTTTAATTCGGTTGAATAGAGCAAACTTTATACCGCAATCAAAGATTTATATACGAATTTACGAAAACAAAACCTCCTCTATGAGGAAGCAATAAGTATAAAGTAGTAAATAAGTAGTATATAATATACAAGAATAAATATAATATTGGATGAATATAATATTAAATAAAGATAAATACGTGTGAACAGCAACGAGATTAGACGCTCCCGCCGCCGATATCGCGCTTCCGCTCGACGCTCCCGACTCCGCGCTCATTGACAGTTTCGCGCGCTCGGCGTTATCGTTGCCGTTCTTCTTCGGAGTTCGACGCTCTCGTTCGCTTACGCATCACGCTCGTCGCTCGCGCGCTCGACGCTATCGCGCTCGGCGTTATCGAGTACGATTATACGTATGGTGTAGGTATGCGAATAATGAATAACTTTCCTCGTTGATTTTACATCAGTTTTTTATTGAATAAAATACAGATAGATAGATATTTTTATTGAATAAAATATAGATAGATCTTTTTGTTAATGATTACAATATATACATATATAGATGGATGGATACACATTTATATTTGATCCGTGGAGTCGATGCTGGAGAGACACTCGCGTCGCTCGTTCCACCAGTCGCGCAACTTCATCACGTTCTCCATCGCGCAGCACCGTTGATGGCGTCCGCAGCGAAACGTGCGATCGGCGCGAAGAAACTCCAGCCGATCGATGTCGTCGTACTCGGCGTCGATGGTCTCGATCGTCGCGTCGACGTCGCCGAGAATCTCCTCCAGCCACCTCTTCTTCTCGAGGCCTTTCACGTATACTCGCGCGCCGGGCGTCTCTTCTCCCTCGCCCAGGTCGTCGCACACCGCGCGTCGAATAATCGACCTGGCCAGGCGATAGTCCACGTCCCCGTCTTTCCAACGGAGGCCGTGATGGTTCGCCATCAGCCAGTTGGCCCTTGCTTTTTCGGCGTTCGTGAGCAGGTCCCACTTCATCGGCGCGCGAAACACGTGATGCGCGAGTTCGCGCGTCTCGCTTCGGAGCACGGCCACCTCCTTCGCGACGAATCTGTCGCTCACCACGAATCCCTGCAGGTCGACGAAGATCGTCGTTGCCGCTGCGGCCATCGAGTCGGTGCGCGTCGAACAATTCACGCTCAAACTGCTCGTTCTTAACGGGATCTGAGGAACGATCGAAGGATCCCCGTCTTTATATATATCTCCCGTTTCCGGGGTGTGGTATCCTACAATCGCCATTTCCGCTAGATGATTTTGCGCACCACATTGGTCAGCGGACCGTACTCGATGACGCGATCGTGAACGATGAGACAAAAGGCGGTGGTCTTCGGCGGAACGTTTTCCTTGCATTCGAATTCGATGCGCACGTCCACGGTGGCGCTCTTCACCGCTTCGTTCTGGCGGGAACAATCGATCACCACGAGCGGCGCTACTCGCGCGAAGTCGCGCGGGGAAAAGAGCGCGTCGTCGCGACTGTCCCCGTAGTACGCTCCTCGAAATTTCGCGTACATCTCGTACAGCACGGCGAACTTGTCGCTTTCGAAATCCGCGTTCACGTCGTCGTAGGGATAGAATTCCGAGTTGAGATACAATTTCACGTTGGCGAGCGCGCAATGATCGAACCTCGAGGAGTCCTCCGTGAATTCGTTTCGCCGTCCGGTCTGCAGCGCGAATATGACGTATCGCGGCTTCTCCAACTGCGGCGCGGCTTTCACGGCCCACGAATGCTTGGTCGTGCTCTGCAGCAGAGGAAATTCGTACAGGTCCCAAGAGCGAAAGCCCACGCTCAGAAATCGTCCGCTCTCCAACGTTCGCAAAAGCGACAATTTAGTGACGTCGTTTAACGCCACGTGCGGCATACGCCATTGCACCTTCAGTAGCGTAATTTTAGGATCCTTGGTGGGATCTCTCGGCACGGTTTTTTTCGGATCTACGACGCAGTTGACGTCGTTCCGAGCGCGTATCAGGATAAGTTCGTGTCGCGCGTTTATCACCACGCGTCTGTAGTCCTCGCAGAAACCCAAAAGAATATTCAAAGGTACGCAAAAGTTGAATTGATGGGACGCGTCGTTCAGATTCGATTCGTTCGTCGGATAACTCCATCCGGCGTTCTGCAGTCTCCTGGCTCGTTCGGCGGTCAGCGACGCGTAGTTCTTTATCGTGCTGGTTATGCCGACGTTTCTACACCGGTCGATCTCCACGCCGTCGAGTTCGTATCGAATCTCGTCGAACATAAACGCTACGCAGTTGTTGACCAATTTCGCGTATTGCCTTTGAGCATCCGTCGCTTCCGACGTCGTCGCGCTCGCGCCGTCGTCATAGAGTCGTCCCTCGACGTACAGAAAACTGTCGCACGGCAGCGTATACAGATCCTGTTGCTGTATGGGTATTCGTATCTCGTCGTTGTGCCCGAACGTCGTGTTCACGTACGGGTTATACGTGTGAGTCTCGATTCCGACGATGCGCTCGTCGAAGATCGGCTCACCGCCGATACTCAGGATGTCGGCCATGGTCTTTCCTTTCGAAGTAGAAACGACGCGTTTCTCACGGCGAGACCCAGCGATCGTAGGAACCTAACGTTGGCGTTGCTGAGAACGGCTCTCTTTCCTCCTCGACCACCACCACCGCCACCTCTTCTCTTCCTTACGCTTTCGATTACGTCGTAGAACGGGCTAGCTCGCTCGTTCGTACAATCCGCGCTCGATCCGTTCAGAACGAGCATCCCTCTCGCTCTCTCTCTTCAGGTCGCGGAGATACGCGCGCACACACACACACACACTAACTGCGGCGACGACGTACGTGCAGTCTAATCGTTATCTCCTCGCCGCGAAAGTCGATCAATCGATCGTTCTGATCCACGATTCGCACCGTGATATCGGTGACGTTTCGCGCGACGATCGGGAGGTAAATGATCTGCGTCGGAGTCTCCGACAGTTTATATCCCGGTGGAACTTTCGGCGCGAATTCGTGTATCGCGTGCACCGAGCGTCCGTTGCTGTACGCTCCCGTGGTGATGCTGCATTCGATGCGAATTATGTTCACGCTCATGACGTCAACGGGGCCGTCGGAAACGTACCATTTGTTCGGTTTTAGGATACGATCGCGCGAGAAACCCAAAAGAGAACCGATGTTGTTCGGTTTTGTAAAATTCACTCTGTAGGCGCACTTTATCTCGCTCCTCATGGTATTCTCGTTGGCGCGAAGAGCGAGTACCGTTCTATCGCCGCCGTCATCGTCGTCGTTCTTGCCGTCGTTGTCCCCGTATATGCCATAACCGTCGTCGTCGTCGTCGTCTTCGTCCCCGTATATGCGATAAGCGTCGTCGTTATCGTCGTCGTCGTCCTTCTCCGTTCGTTTATTTTCTTTTACCCGTCCAGCGCCATCGGCCTGCAGTTGTTCTCTCTTCTCTTTCTCTTTCTCTCTCTCGCGGGCGCGACGTTCGCGATGAAGAAGAGCGGCGCGCAAATATCTGCTCACAGCTCGCAGCTCGTACGACCCTTCCGGAACGACGATCTTCCGGTCGTCCTCGCCGAAGTAGAATCGATTGTTCGCCGGCGTAACGTTCGGTATCGAATTGTACGTCTCAAAAGTCGCCAAACCCAGCTCGTACTCGCCGTCGCTCAGATCCAAAGCGGGAAAGTGACTCGCCGTGAGAACGCTGCTGGTTCCGGTCAACGTGAGCGTCAGCGACATCGCGGGAGAACGTCGATCGTTCGCCACCGCTCCCCCAATCGATCTCGCGAAGAAATCGCAGGCACAGCTGTCCGCAGATTCTCTGCTCGAACGTCTGGAACGCGCGACGATTGTACGTCACGATCGCGCTCTCGCCGCCACCGCCGAGATATCGCGCGAGATTCCTCGGCGGACGGAGATTTCCGAACGCGTCGAAGTAGATCGCCGCGTTCCCTTTCTTCGCGTAAGCGACCCAATGCGTGCCCGGACCCGCCGCGTCGTCGAGATTCACGATGCCGCACTCCGCGTGTCGCACCCTCGTCGGCAGAGCGTCGCGCATGAACACCCCACGGAAGAACGGTATGCGTAGGCGACGCGCCGATCGATCGAGCTGCTCGTTCGTCGTGACGCCGTACGGCGGCAGATCCGACGTCGCCGCTAGCGTCGCCTTCTTCCGCGAAATTTTTTTTTTTTTCGGCGATTCTCCTCGCGCCACCTCCGCGCTTCTTATACGGCGTGAGGTACAGCCCGCGACCCTCCATCGCGCGATTGTGTCGCTGCAGTTCCTCGAGTTCCCGTCGCGCCGCTTTGCCGGCGCTCACCGCCTTGGCCACGCCGGCCGCGCCACCGATCAAGGAACCGAGCGCACCCAACATCGGTAGAAAAGGCAAGAAGCCGCCGCGTTTCGCCGTCGGAAGTATCCTCCGCCTCTTCCTCCTCGTCTTCGCGTTTCTCCCCGTTCCTTTCCTCTTTCTTCCTTTTTTCCTTTCCATACCCATGCCCAGTTTCGTCTTCGCTTTCATAGCCGCCCATACGGCCGCCGCGGCGAGTCTCTCACTGACCGCCGAGTCCTTCGCGGTGACGCGCTCGCGCGCCCTCTCGGCGAGCAGTCGATCGGCGACGTGTCGTTCGGCGAGCTCGCCGCTTCGCGAGTACGCTATGTCGTGCTCGCGACACGCCGCGTCCAACGGATTGATGCCTTTGTCCCCGCGCGCTAGTCTCTTCGCTAGACGCGTACCGGGTCCGCAAAACTGATAGCCGGGTATATGCAGCTCGAAGGGAAGAGCGTTTATCGCGCGATCGAGTAGACCGGCGCCGCGCATTCGGTCGCGGTTGCGGGAGGGTTTTTTCTTCTTCTCAATTCGAACGGAACGGTTTCGACGACTCACCGTTCAGAGCGAGCGCGCGGTTGCACTCGTAGCAGTCCTTGACGAGCGGCGGTGGACCGTCTATGTGCGTTCGCTGCCACGGACGATTGTAATGTTCCATACACGAGCGATATCTCTGCACCTCGGGATCCGCTTTTATATGTTCGGGCAAACGGTGCCACAGCAGTTGCACGTATTTCTCAAATTTACGCAACAGAACGATCTTCGGAACGAATTCCAGCTCCTCGGCCGTTAGATCGAGAATATCGCGCTTGTCCGTCAGTAGGATGGGAAACATCTCGATCACCGACGCGCGCGCGAACGATTCGTTGCTTTTGAGATCGAATTTCTACGGATACGACGACGCGCTCGCGCTACTTATACTTGCGCGCGAAGCGTCTGCGCAGGCGCGACGAAACGAAACGACGTCCGTGCTGCCCTCCCCGCCCCGTCGCTCGGGCGCGTTCGTCGCGCGAACGAGCGCGCGCTTACGGAAAAGACCGAGAGAGAGAGCGAAAGAGAGAGGGCGCAATGCGATTCGTGCGACAGTCGGTGACGATAGGAGTCTCGAATGTGGATCGCAAAACGCAGGCAGGCTCGGGCGCGACCGAGGGAGGAAACGGAGAATCGCGCAGACACGGTCCTCTCTTGCCGAACGTCGTACGTTGCATCATCTGCGGTCCCTCTAACTGCGGTAAGACGAACGTTCTGGTGAGTCTGCTGGAACAAGCGCACGGTCTTCGTTTCGAGAACGTATACGTGTACTCGAAATCTCTGCAACAACCGAAGTATCGATATCTCGAACGATTGTTCGAGCCTATGGAGGAGATCAGCTATCGCGCGTTCTCCGACAATCGCGACGTCGTTCCGCCCGACGAGGCGCTTCCCGACTCGGTCTTCGTCTTCGACGACGTGGCCTGCGACAAGCAGGACAGAATGAGGGAGTACTTTTCTATGGGTCGACATTCGAATATCGATTGCTTCTATCTCTGTCAGACGTACGCCAAAATACCGAAACATCTCGTGCGCGATAACGCAAATCTGTTGATCCTGTTCAGGCAGGACGGCACCAATCTGCGGCACGTGTACGACGATCACGTGAACATCGACATGTCGTACGACGAGTTTCGCGCCTTCTGTCGCGAGTGTTGGCGACGCACCTACGGTTTCGCCGTGATAGACAAGGACAGCGCGTTGCGAGGCGGACGGTACAGACGGGGGTTCCACGACTTCGCCGTGCTGTAGAGCCGATCAGTGCGCTTCGCCGAACGACGCGAGTATGAGCGCGATCGCGGAAGAGAGGACCGCGCGAGAGATAGCCAAAACGCGCGCCTCGATTCGCAGGAAGTACGCCGCTCTCAGGGTCGGAAAAATGGAGAGCGAGATCGCTCTGGAAAAGAGGTACGAGCCCATCGTCAAACCTCTGAAACGGCTCGCCGATGACGCGGACCGCAGGGGTAAAGGACCGGGGAAGATTGACGACGACGACGACGGCAGCTTTACGCTCGCGAGAAAGATGAAAACGACGAAGAGAGCGAAGAAAGATAGTGACTACGGCGACGACGACGACGACGACGATGCAGGCGCCGACCTGGAGCGCGATTACGGGGAGGACGACGACGTATTCACGCCAATAAGGACAACGACGACCGCGGGAAAAAAAGGAGAGTTGCGTCCAGCACGGTTGAGTTCGGCTCCCGCGACGACGACGACTATCGCGAGCTCCACGCCGATCCACGCCGATTCGGTCCGGTTTTTACCCAGAGAACACGAGATCGTCTCGGAGACTACGACTCCACCCCCCGCGCTAGAGACGTCCGTCAGGGAGTCTTTGAGCACGGTGGAAGGTCGCGACGCTCTGAATAGCCAACTAGGACCGTTAGGGCGGGAGTACGTGGGCGCTCTTCTGAGCGGCGACAGTAAAAAGGAGATCGACCACGTCTACGGAGTGTATCTCGGCGAGCACGGCACGATGCTGGTAACAAGCGATTTGACGTGGCCCCGGATGACTCCGTGATCATCGACGGTGTACGGTACAAGGGCACGCGCGGTCTGTACGAGTTGATCTTCATGCGAATTCCCAACGCTCGCGTCTACACGGAGAAGGACAAACGAACGTACAGGAGTATACTTTTCGCCACCAGCGCTCACAAACGCGGTCGCAGCGCCGGCATGCCTGTCAAGGGTAACAGGGGACACAAGTACACAAAAATAATAGCGCCGCTCGTACACCAGTCTCACACAGTTGGGACTACGAAGGGCGCCGGACTACCGTCGGCCATGCGACTGACCGACAACGCGATCGATTACGTTCACTGGGACGATCCCAACGAGCTGGTCGATCGACTTCGACTGCTAGACGCTTCTCGTCGGGCCGGCAACAACGCTCACGACAACGAATTCTGTCGATAATCGAGGAACTTCGCGAGGCCGGTTTCGTCGTAAATTGATCGGTCGCGTCGATCGCGACGGCAGTACGTATCGCGCGCTCTCCAGCGCCTCCCCCGCGCGCGCGATGTCCGTGAACAATTCGGCATGTCTCTGACAAATCGGAGCAACGGGGACGGAATCGACGGTGCGTCCACGGTGCGATTACGCTCCTCGATCGATCCCTGCGTAACTACACGCGCACACGCGCTCTTTATGAGCGAGGTTCCTACGACGCGAGGGAGCGCAGATACGGCGGGTAGCCGCGCCGGAGATCGACACCGACGCGACGAACAAGAGCTACGTCGAGGACGCGACGGACGATCGAAGAGAGGCGCGACCGAAGAATTGACAGGCGAAATAGCGCGGTGAGGAACGACGCGCTCTCTCGAATCAAAACTCTTACGACGCGCGGGATCGCAAGATACGGCGGGTAGCCGCGCCGGAGGTCGGCACCGACGCGACGAACAAGAGCTACGTAGAGGGCGCGATCGGTCGGCTCAAGAGCGTCGTGATCGAGAGATCAAGAAGACGACGCGACGGAAAGAATTGAGAGGCGGAATCGCGACGCTGAAAAACGACGCGCTCCGTTTGAACGAGGATTCCTACGACGCGTCGGAGCGCAAGATACGACGCGTGGCCGCGCCGGAGTTCGACAGACCGACGCGACGAACAGGAGTTACGTGGAGGACGCGATCGAACGGTTCAAGAGCGCCGTGATCGAAGAGATCGAGAAGAAGAACACCGTCGATCGAGAGTTCACGGCGTCATCGTGACAAACGCGAACCAGGGTTTGAGAGACGAAATCGCGAGGTTTCGAAACGACGCGCTTCTCTTGCGCGAAGATTCGTACGACGCGTCGGAGCGCAAGATACGACGCGTGCCGCGCCGGAGGTCGGCACCGACGCGACGAACATGGGCTACGTCGAGGGAGCGATCGCGGATCTCAGAAAGAAACTTCAAGAGATCTGATAAGATAATTTAGAAGCCATTCGTAACTGTGGAGGAATACCGTGGATAAGCACGAAATCCAGATCGCCAAAATTCTGAGTATTTGAACCTTCTTGAGCAATGAGCGTGGAAAAACGGAGACTCGTGGAGGAATTGCACCGCCGGCGCGAAAAAACTTTCCTCGCCGCCGCGTCGTGGTGCGCGGTTACGACGACCTGTGGCAGGCCGACGTGGTCGAGATGCGTCCCTATTCGCGCGAAAACGCGGGTCACAATTACATTCTGACGGTCATCGATGTGCTGAGCAAGTACGCCTGGGCGATCCCGCTCAAGACTAAGAGCGGAAAGGAGGTCGCGACGGCTCTCGGAAAGATCTTTCGCGAGGACGCGCGTCACCCTAGGAATCTGCAAACGGACAAAGGAAAGGAATTCTACAACGCCGACGCGCGCAAAATCTTCGACGCGCGCAAGGTGAATCACTACTCCACGTATTCGGTGATGAAGCGTCGGTGGTGGAGAGATTCAATCGCACGTTGAAAAACGACATGTGGAAGCTCTTCACGCTCCAGGGATCGTACAGATGGATAGACTCGCTGCCGCGCCTCTTGTCGAATTACAATCGTCGCAGACACAGAACGATCGGAATGCGTCCGCGGACGTGACGCCCACCGTCGCCGAAAAACTGTTGCGCACGGTGTACAGTCGCGCGAAGATCGCCGCGCCGGCGAGATTTCGAGTCGACGATCCGGTGCGCGTGAGCAAATTCAAAACGATCTTCGAAAAGGGCTACACTCCCAATTGGACCACCGAGATATTTCGCGTAGCCAAAGTACAAAGGACCAATCCCGTTACGTATCTGCTGAAAGACGTTCGCGGAGAAGCGATAGCCGGAGGATTCTACGAACACGAGTTGCTGCGCGTCTCCAATCCCGACGTCTATCTCGTGGAAAAAGTCCTGCGTAAGCGCGGCAATCGAGCGTACGTGAAGTGGCTGGGGATGGACAGTTCGCACAATTCCTGGATAGATAAGGCGTCTGTATTGTAACAGAAATAATTAGACATTTGTAAATACGCGCAACGTGTATTTATTGTTAATAAAAAAATTTACACATTCATTGGTTTGTTTCTTACGTACTATTAATTTTTCTACTATAAAACAGTTTTAGAAAGCGCATGATATTGTTTCTTTTTTTACAACCGTATTCCGTAATGTCCCCACGGAAGCGTTTCCTCCTCGCTGTCCAACGTCACGTATCGCTTATCGTCGTGCGGACTGAGAGCTAGTTTTTGCTCCGACACGGTGAAACCTCGTGCAACGTCGAGCGTATGCACGACTGGCGCGTCCTCAGCTCGCGCGCGTCCCGCAGCACGCCACGTAATCCTCGAACGTGATCCTCTTAGCGACATACGTTTCTTTTAACACCCTTTATTCTTTGGTGTCGTCGGGTGTCCGAGTACACTGTAGGTGTACATCTTCGCCCTGAGGCCCACGAACTCCGTCATGATCGCGCCGTTGTTCTCGTCCTTCATCAGACCGGGCACCTTCTTGTTGACGGCGCGGCATACCGTGCGCGTTATTCTCCGCGTAATCGCTCGTGTCGAACCTGTCTATGTCGCGTCTCATACGCTCGTACGCGTCTTCGCACATCCAGCGAATAGATCAGACTATCGGTATCCAGTGTAAGAATTCGACACCGGTCGCGATAGAGCGGCGCCATGTAGTCGTAGTGAAACTCGTAGAGACGCGTCTTGGATATCTCGAGAATACACATACCCCGTAGACCGGCTTGTTGAATTTTACCTCGAGCTTCCGTAGCTCGATCGCGACCAGATTCTCCGAGAAGACGCTTCTACTGTGAAAGTTCGGCTTAGCGATCAACGCCTCCGCCCGTATCTCCCGTCCCATCGCGTCACGAGACGCACGTCCACGTGAGCGCGCACGTTCTCCATCGGTTTTGCCGAAGACGGCATTGTTCATGAGTTTGTACATGTTCCGTTCGAACTCGTTGCTCGCGCGCGTCCTGAACGTCGTGTTCAGCTCGATGTAGCCG